>NC_081416.1:161369212-161556712 GCF_949786415.1 Peromyscus eremicus | reverse complement strand
TTAATTAACTTTTCAAAAATCCTGAGATGTCTCATGTCTTTTCACCACCAATGAAACACTTTATTCTGGGCTGGAGAGATGGCTCAGAGGTTAAGAGCACAGGCTGCTCTTCCAGAGGTCCAGAGTTCAATTCCCAGCAACCACATGATGGCTCACAACCATCTATAATGAGATCTGGTGCCCTCTTCTGGCATGCAGGCATACATGCAAGCAGAACACTCTATATATAATAAATAAATCTTTTTTTTAAAAAAAGGAACACTTCATTCTTATTCCTGGGACAGATTTATATTACACTTATCCTATGTATCCAATATCAGTATCCTATTGATTTTGGCTCTGTATTACATCCCAATGAATAGACCATGAGGATATTTATTGACTGCTTCACTTCCAGCCCTGATTTGTCAAAACTTTTCAAGTTCTGGTACTCATTATTGTTAACCATTGATTAATACAATATCTGTACCAAAGTTCAGGTCAGTTAGAAACGGAGATGGGAAGACCTGGGGAAGACAACCAAGGGGATGGTGATCCTTTGGCTCACACGGCAAAAGCCAAATATCTGTTTTATCTGGGACATTGTATTTAGGTGGTTATTTGTACAGTAATTACCATTACCTTGTTTGATTTTACACTAGTACATCAAGTTAAAAAAAATTATCTGACCTTGAAAATAAGCAAAATTACTAAGGAAATGATTACCTTCAAGTTTTGTGATGTACTGAAGGCATCACTGAGTTTACTCCTTTATCACTCAAAACTGAACACTTCTGTGATTCCTGACTTCATAAAATCCTGGGTACAATTTACTCAAAGAAGTCTGCCATTGCACTTGTAATAAATATTTATCATGTATTTATCTACAAATGAGTATCTTCATAAAATATCTTCTAAGAATTAAATGTGATAGTTTTCAAGCACCTAACTTATTTAGAAGGTTTTACTTCAAGAAAACTTCTGTTTCATGTATCCATACATTGTATATGTGCATATTTTCTGTATTATACATAATGTGTATATATAAATATATATATTTATATATTTATTATATATATTTATATATATCTATTTCTTCAGTATATAGTTACAGCACACAAGTGCTTATGCATAAATTTTTAAAAGATTTATTTAATTTTAATTATGTGTATGCTTATGTGTCTGTGTTGTTACCTGCCCTTGAGTGCAGTGCCCATAGAGGCCAGAAGAGGGCATCAGATCTCCTGGAGCTAGAGTGGCAAGAAGCTGTGAGTTCCTAAGAAGGAAACTGAACTCAGGTCTTCTGTGTATGCTCTTGTCCATTCAGACATCTCCCTGGCCCAGGAGAATATTTTTCAAGAAACAAAATGCTAACAAAAAGAATAAGAAAGACATAAAGAAAAAATATCAAAATATTGAGAAAATGTATTTCTACTACAAATAGGTACCAGACAGGGTGAGAAGAATTAGTGATATTTTAGGCCTGCTATTAGGTGCTTGAATACTATCATATTTAATTCTCAGAAGACATTTTGTGAAGATACTCAATTGTAAAAAAAATACATGATAAATATTTATCACGAGTGCATTGGCAGACTTCTTTGAGTAAATTGTATCTAAGATTTTATGAAGTCAGGAATCACAGAGGTATTTTACAGTCTCCTGTAACTCCAGCTCCAGAGGACACCATATCACTGGCTTCCATGGACACCTGTAGTATTCACTAGTATGTAGAGCATATACACACCTACAGGCAAATACACATAAAATAAATCTTTTTTAAAGACTAGCTTGCTCCTTTTTAAAGGATCTTCAAGTATAAACTGTGGGGACATGGGGGCTCTGTCTAACACACTTGCACTGGATATAGCAGTCAGATTGTTTGGGATTGCTGCTGTTCTTACTGTTATAATAACGAAATGCCTAAGGCAACCTGACTCTGTATAGTAAAGAGGGTAATTTTTTCACCAAAGTTTGGAGGCTGAAGTTCCAAGACTGGGGATTCCTATTTGTTTTGGCCTCTGGTGAAGTTTAAGATCACACAGCAGGGAAACATATAAGAAGAAGACATCTCATGAGAAATAGGAAGCCAGCAAGTGGCTGAGGGTAGGGGTTGACTTGTAACAACAGCTCATTCTGACCATCTCTTCTGACTGTAGCTCCTGAGGACTGCAGGAGTTTATGGTTGCTTTTGCCTTTTAAACATCTTCTCCCTTCAGTGTTTCCACAGGATCGCCACATTCAACCCATATACAAACTATCACATCAATAAATGGATAAAATAAGTTTCTAGCCCAATGGAATATATTTACACATGAACTGGAACAAGCTGGTTAAAAATATATAAGGAAAATAGGCTTAATGCCAGTTGAATATGTTTCTGATTGACACAGAGAATGTGATAATTGTAAGAAGTAATGCATGAAATGTGATCAACACAGTTGTCATTACAGTGAAGACCTGAACAAAGTGAGGGTAGAACTCAGAGAAATATCTCAGACATGAACATCCAAGAGAAATATACAGTTAGCATGGATGTTGGCACGTTCAGGAAATAAAATAGTAAAGCCTAGGGGTGAGGAATATAGCTCAACAGTAGAGTATTTAGAACGCATGAGATATATGAGGTCTATCAGTACATCATCAGTACAGCAAATATGTATATACTAATATATGTGTACATTAGTATATATGCACATGTATTAGTGGCCTTTATAAACTGGATCAGGAAAGGAAATAGATATCCTGGTTGCAGCTCAGTGAAGCCCACTTTGACTTCTGACCTACAGATATGTAAGATGAAAACAAGATGTGTGATGCCACCAAGAGTGTGGACATCTGTTATAAAGTCAAAGAGAACAATATAGGAAGATAAATATATAGAAAGTCGGTATGGTTATGTCCATGTAAACTGGTATGTCATTTTTCTCGTATTCTACTTGACAACATCAAAACGACAGTGGCAATATAAAGCTACTTACTATATATGATACAACTTATACACACACATGCACACACACATGCATTCATGCACCTTTCTATAGGTGAGTACATATGATGTATATTACAAAAATTGCATGAATTACAGACATCTAATGGGATACTTACATAATAATAATACTTGAAAGTAATAACTAGACTAACACTATAAAACATTATTCAGTGTAATTGTTGCTCAGATAGAATCACTGTGGATTATCTAAGTGATGTTGGCAAGGGATTCACCCAACTGCAACTACATTTAAAAATTGATTTAGCTGGGCAGTGGTGGCACACGCCTTTAATCCCAGAACTCAGGAGGTAGAACCAGGCAGATCTCTGTGAGTTCGAGGCCAGCCTGGGCTGCCAAGTGAGTTCCAGGAAAGGCGCAAAGCTACACAGAGAAACCCTGTCTCAAAAAAAAAAACAAAAAAAAATGATTTTTAAAAAAAGCATGGACTCCAGTGAAAGTCTAGAGTGATAGTTTAGTTCAGTAGATCTCTATGATGGAAACATTGTCTCCACCACTACCCACCAGCAAGCCTCGTATAGTAAACAAGGCAGCCTCAACAACTAAGGCTGCTCCATAATGACTGGCTTTGGAGAGGCTTGCAGCCCCTCTTTCACAGGGTACTATTCTTTAGCCACTCAGCTCAGTGCTCCTGTGCCTCTTGCTGTAAGCACACTCCTACAGAAAGTGACTGTGAGATTGTTGTTTTATCAGCTCATCTGATGCTCTCTTACCAAGTACTAACACTCTAAAATTAAATTAGTTAGGCTCCAGTTTTTTGTTGTAATTTTTGCTAACTCTAGTTGGCTCACTGTTGCTTTGGTTTGTACTGATTACTCTGAGTCTAGAGTCCAAACAGAGCACCTCTTCACTGACTCTGTCTTTCTGTTAAGAGGACACTCCTCCATCCTAGGAAGCAAATCTGCATCTTCCCTGGGCATGAGTATGGTGTCAATGTGGTTATTGGTAATTACCAGTGTGTGGATGCATGCCAGGTGTGCTCTACTTATATCTTAATTCTGTCTCTACTGTGGCTGCTTAATCTGCTCTGATGTGCAGATTTATATCAATTTCATCTAGGGTTAGAGCAAAGAGATTCCCAAGGAAGACTGAAGGAAAGAGAGGAATATGTGAGTACATTTGCTTTCCCAGATCCTTGGTGTCTAACTAATGAATGAATGAATGAATGAATGAACAAATGAATAAGTGATGTTTTCAGCTATGGTAAGTTGATAGGTTGTTTTACTATGTTTCTAGGTTGGTGTCAAGTATTTGAATACTTAATACGTCTTACTTAATCCCTATACAAATAACATCCATATATACCTACATACATATATATATATATACACACATACATACAAACACATGCACATATACATGTATACCAACTCCATGGTTCCCTGCATATATATATATATGTATGTATGTATATGTATATGTGTGTACGTATGTATATTATTTGTATGTAGGGAACCATGAAGTGGGCGTGGCCTAGCTGCCTTGAGAGGCATGTGTCATAGGATTTTCAGGTTAGAGTCTGTGGCTCTTAGGGCACAACCTGCTTTTCAGTTCTTGAGAGACTGATGCACTCCCTCAGGCAGTGAAGCATTCAGCCCAGTTTGTGTTTCTCTGTATCTTCCCTTAATAGTCAAGGAAGCATGAGCACTTGACAGGACAATAGGCCATAGACAACAATCTATGTACCCTATATGACTTGCAAATTTCACTGTATCCTGGCAATTGCCATTATATTCTGTCTCTGACCAAAGTATAAAAAATCTGATCGCTGTCAATAAAATTATCACAGCCTCAGGTGTACTGTGGCCCCTCCAACCCAAGACTGGTTTCATTCCTTGTGGCCATATGAAGTGACCTTGGCACCAGGTAAGTAAGCACAGGTGGTTACACACATACATACATACATATGTATACACACACATATGTATTATACACACACACACACACAAATTACTGTGTGGTCAACTACCCTCAGATTTACATTTTATAGAAAAAGAAAAGCTATTCCCTTACAGGCAACAATCTGGGATTAGGGTGACATGTAGGTTGAGTGTCACTGGCCTCACATGTGGGAAGAGAAACATACTTAGGACTCTGCAGTTCACTGGTCTATGGTTTGATGACATCACCTGTGCATACTAATCTGAGACCATCTGTCCCGTGGGTTCAGGCAATTTCATTCCGTCTCTAGAGTGTACCACCAAATCCTAGATGACTGTGAGCTAGTCTGCATGATTTCTGTACAGTTGTTCCTTGTTTTCTTGTGACTTTTATTGAAATGCACATCTGCTTGAAAACAGTTTTTCTCCACCCTGTTAATCTCTTCCTCAAAAGCAGTCAAACTTGCTTCAGGCCTCTTGTCTTGCAGGATTTAGTGTGCAGAGTCCCCAGTCTAACAGTAACAGAGATTAGAGTGGGAGACAAGGGCTCTGAGCAGAACCTCGCTTCTCAGGAGGACGAAGCTCTGAATAAGCCTGACCTCTCAGAGATGACATCACCATCATGCTCTTGTTGCTGTAAAATAGATTGAGTGCAGGGCCTCGCACAGTCCAGGCCACTGCTCAGCAGCTGAGCTCATCCTCGCTCAGAGCTTTCATTACCTTTTGCTCAACTTGTAATTCTCTCCTAGCAGTAGAATTTCTAAAACCAAACAAAGGTAAGAGAGCATTGCTCCTTGTGGTGGGAAGTATTCCATCTTAATGACAGATCTATGTTCTAGCAGAGGTTGCCAGCAGGAAAATACTTCCTAATTAGTAGATTTCTTTTTTTATCATGAGTACACTTAGTAATATCAAATTATTGTAGTGTACAAATAAATTTTCTGTTAAGCTCAGAAAGCCATTGACCTTCTGCCAGACACTTAAAGAATTTCCCAAGTACAGAAGGCACAGGGTTTTGTTTTTCCTCCCACCGAGCAGTACAGAATTGCATGGCAAGGCCTCTTCTCTGCACTCTACCTGTTGAAGGTGCTGGTTTAACTACTCCCCTTTCATTTCCCTGTCCCTCTCAGCTCAGGCATTGCCATGGTGTCAGGCATCATTTGGAGATCTCTTTCATAGTGGCTCTAAAGCATTTAAGGGTGCTTGACCATTCCTCGTAGCACAACACACACTTTACATTATTAACCAACCACCTTTACAGAGAAACTAATAAGTGCAATGCACTTGATGTTCTCTGCTGTATTATTTATGCAAGCTCACAATGGATTTTGTGTTTTACTCATAGTTCAGAACTCCCAGCTGAAAATGATAATCTGTGTCAGAACACAGAGAAATTAAAAAAAAAAACTAATGTTCTTAAGTTTAAGAAAATGAGTATTTGTCATAAGAAAATGAATAGTGTATTTGTTCTACAATTTATGATTCAGGAGAATATAAGGGAATCTCATGGTCCAAAGCTGACTTTTAATGTGGTGTATGTGGACCAACTCGAGTTTACATTCTAAACACGATTCCAGGTATAGTGCCCTTGGTGGCTCTGGGTTTGGCATTCCTGTGTCTTTGGCATTCCTGGGCCTGAGGGGAGTGTGATAGCCTGAATTTCCTCCAAATGGCCAATTTACAGGTATCTTTCCTCAGAGTTCTAAGGCTGCCCCCTTGTGGCAATCTGAGGTATATATTTGGAAGCTGTTGCTTCCAAACTCCAATAAAAGCCACAGAAGGAATTTAGGACATGAGTTCTCCCTCTGGTAGGAAGGGGAGATTGATCATGCTTTACCAGGAAAGCACAGTGGTTAGGGACAAGAGAAAACTGTGACCAAAACTGACATTTTGCTAAAGTGTTGTATAATCATTTAGCTTCTCTTGTCCTTTTAGTTGTGAGCCAGAGCCATTAACAGCTGAGCCATCTTTCCACCCCACAGCATCAGTGAAGAGCTAGAACAGCACTTAATTCATCTCATGAGACTGTCATGAGGAATAAGTGAATTAGCACGCATAGACTGGAACATTCCTAGTCATATTTTAGCACATGAAACAGCAGCTCTCTATAGTGTCCATACTCTCAGCTGCAGCACAAGTCTGTCTATCCAACGCATATTTCTCCAGATTTTCCTGAAATAAGATTTAAGCCAAAGACCAAGGATGTAAAACGTGCATCTTAATTCTGCATAATTCTGAGGCATTTAGTCATCTAACTGTGGTTACTGCACAGTCAGCTTTGTGCATCACAGACCCTGGCTGGTGACAGGGGCAGAGACTGATTGACATAAGTGACATTCAGACATGCCACAGTACCTATCACTGCATCAGACCTCTCTGAATTGTGTAGTTACAGTGCCTTATGCTTTGGGAGTCTGCCACTGACATACATTCAGGTGTCTGTCCCAGGCAGCAGGAGTCCTTAGGAATCCAGATCTGAACAACCACCCACTGACCCTGAGCAGTGCCAGCTGCAGATGTACCACAGCAAGATGGGCTTGTGTCCAAGGTTTGTGGCTCTTTGAATGTGCTCCGTCAGTCATTCTTAGGCTACAGTGTCTCATGGATCAAAAACCTTTATACTGAAACCAGTGAAAATAAAAGCCATCCAAAATACAAAACAACAACAACAACAACAACAACAACAACAAAAAACAAATGAGAACTGAAACAAATATCTTCTGGTAGTGACAATTAGCCTATTTTTCTACTGTCTGGAAAGTAATGAACAAAATTCAAATCATCAATTCTTATCCTCTAGGTTTTCCCTGTATCATATGGGGAATAAACACAGACTGGATTTCCTTTGATCTAAAATTACTACTTTTCCTCCATTTTAATATTTTTTAAAATTATGCATGACATTTTAATGTGATAATGCTCATTTTCATTTCTGAGAAAAGCCTGTTAATAAATCAATGCTGCATTTATAATCATCGCTAGCATTTCAGATTTAAAATTAGAAGAAGAAAAGCTAATGCTGATTACAACACACTATGAGGGATCAAATGAAAGTCTTCCTGGGGATTTTCAGGTTATAAACCCAGCAAGAGATATCTTCAAATTGTAGAACTCCTGGGATTTTAAAATGTACACATTGATTTGCACACACACACACACACACACACACACACACACACACACACACCAAGAAGTAGACACACACCACATGTTCTCAAACCACTTTTGCTACTGACTCCATCCCCAAATCCTCAAATCCTCATGTGGAATATGCATGCCTTTGACCATTGTGTAGACTTGAGGAGAATAGAAACTAGACTAAGAAGCTCCGACTTCTTTGAATTTGCAGCATGTGAGGACATTGAGAAGTATGGTTAGGTGAGACCTCTAATGGTTTCTTAGTAAGAGACACCAAAGACATAGTCGAAGGTTTGAAAATTTGTTTGTATTTTTTCCCTGTAGTCTCTGGCCAAAGCTTGAATTCCACTGAGAAAAGAGTCTGATTTCTGATTTCTGAGAAGTCTCAAGAGTGTACTACTTGACTCTGATTCTTCTTGTGGACCTTTCCTAATCTCCCAGGCTAAGAAGTAATGATAATGTGGCCATATATTAGGAAGCAGGAGATGGAGCATTAGAGAGAAGTAAGTGAACGTCTGTTCGGTCTCATGACCTTATGTGCGGCATATCTTATGTGCCCTCTTGTGGTAGATTTCCTGTCAGGATAACAACATTCATAGCTTCACCTACTTGCACATCCTAATCACCCACAAAATCTCAACCTCTCAATACCACCAAAGTGAGCAGTTAAGTTTACACATGAAATTCTGTGCAGACCACAGCATGTAGCACACACACACACACACACACACACACACACACACACACACACACACTCTTCTCATGTGAGTTACTAAAAAAAATAAGCTGGTTTGCCTGATGCTCCTCAAAAGGAAATGATGAGATCCCAAACACAAATCACATGCTCATATGGTTGATGTCCTACTGTTGCCAGCTTGAAACTCTTAAGATGTTTTTTCTGAATTTGCAGCTTTCCACGTGATGATGGATGAATGTGCATGTGGTAAAGGGTTATGCCCACCCTGTCCCCACTTCCTGCTGCTGGAGTCTGCATGCATCATCCATAATGATCTGAGAATCAGATTAGGCAGGTCTATAAGGCCAGTGACCCCAAAGATCAAGTTATAAATGACATGTTCTCAGTCTGTTTTGGAGAGTGAAACTATTCTGACTCAGAAAACAGGAACCAACCAACCCCATTGGATTTATTGTTCTTCACTTGATATTACTGTAGCAGCCAGCTGCTGTTGTAGAAATAGATACAGAGAAGGAAGAAGAAAAGACTAGACAACCAGAGCTCATTTCTCCTCCAGCAACCAAAAAGTAAAAGAAATCATTAAGTTAAAATGGTGCAATTCTACTGTTGTATAAAAAAAATCATATATGGATACATATCTACACGTATATGTACATACATATAAAAGGTATATAGACACTATATGTAATGAGAAGAAATGTATATAAGCTTCTAATGCATGTTGTATAATTTCAGTGATTTCATATACATCTTGGATTTTCTAATTTAAAAGTAACAGCTAAATGTCTTAATTATTAAAATAGGAAAGATTTAATTTAAAGCATTTAAAACTAATACTACGCAATGCAAAAGTTGATGACAAATAAAAACTGGTATTTTTGCTTACCTTAAATACTTGTAAGTGGTAACTAAATGCTAAAAAGAGAGAGAAGTAAGAAAAGTTGGCTCTTTCTTGTTTGCTTGCTTTTGTTTTGTTTTTGTTGAAGAGATAGGGCCTCTGTGGTCCAGGCTGGCCTCAACCCTATAAGATTCCTGCTGCCAATTCTACTGATACAGTTACAAACTTACGTCCATCTGCCTAGCAAGAAAAAGCTTTCTAATTTAGCACAACTAACACACTTTCTTCCCTCATGATGGGCTCAACACCTAGCATTATTATTTTTTACTATGCCCTGTAATTATTTTTAATGATGTTTAATTTATTATTTTTAAATTTCTTACATTAATTCAATGTACCTTGATCACATCCACCTCCTCCCTACCTCCAACTTTCTCCAACAACCCCCACCCATGCATTGCATCTCCTCTTTTGGTTCACTCAGAGTAGAATACATGATCAACGTAAAAGAAAGAACATAACAATGCCAAGAGAGAAGCAGAAAATACTTAGAAATTCTAATAATTTACATGCTGGCTTGGATGTCTCTGGTTTCTCTGCCTCCAACACACCCTCACTCATAGTCCTTCTGTCTATTATATCATTTTGTCCACCAGCCACTGATACTCACTAGGCTCATAGGTTCCATGTTTTCTTTCAGAGGTCTTCACGTCTGTCATTACTAAGTAGGTCCCAGGATTAAGAGACACCCTAAAACAACAGCTTATTCACTCTGTCAAACCCATTGCTGATAACTTGCATCTGAATTTTGGAGTGGAGAGCTGCTGGAAGCAGGCTGAGCAGTGAGTGACATCTATGTCTTCTATACACTTAGCTCTTTTAGTATCAGAGTAAAGTCTATGAAATCAGCAAACACACTCTATGCCCATTTGCTGCATCTAGAAATAAGGAATCACCACAGTCAACTATCACAAATGAGTGTCATTGGTCCTAGAAGGCAAATGTAGAAATGACATGATTTTGGACGTCATCCATGAGTTTCCATCAAGATTGTTCTTTTTAGGTAAGTTAAATATTCTCTGAGTACACTTCTTCCTTAATGGGGTGTAGAAAATCTCATAGTACAAAGTCCTCCACTCAAAATCAAAACATATTTTACTTACTATCTCAACATTTTTCAACATAAGGGCTATTGACGTGAACCAGATCCCCTTTTAACCTGTATCCATCTAGGATTCTGAGTAATGTGCCATTGATGAGAAGACTTTAGCTCTATCCAGGTTCTTTCTGCAATGTCTGATATCTCCAGCAGCCACACTAATCTGCAGAAGCAAGAGTGGTGGTCACGATAAAGCCAGCCAGCCTGACCTGATGTCACCAGGGAACTGAGTGCAAGAGCCGATGTATGGTGTCAATAGGGATGAAAGCTACTCCAGAGTGGGGCTGTTCCAGAATCTGAGCATTGCTCTGCTGCTGCACTAAGCCCTGATTGGTTCTTTGTCCTTCCCAGACTCTGAGAGCTTCCTGATAACCTTTGAGCAAATGTTCAGTTTACATTTGCTGGGACTCTCTCTGATGCTTCAGCTCATAACCCAATTGAAGCATCGTTAATGTGTGTGTTCAGATCCCAGGAAGTCTTGACAAATGGTATAGAAACAAATAATAACTCATTTCTGAGAATGTTTCTATACTCTTCTTGGAAAGGCCAACCAAATATTATTGATGACAGTGTTCTGGAGGAAGAATGATGGATGAATATTTTATATTGTGTTAGAGAAATGACTACTGCATCTCAATATGCCAGATTAGCTACGAAGGGATGTTAGCTTAAGGGGAAGAACATCCTTTGCTTTTTGTCTGTGTGGATTTGGAAAAAATATCTGTGTGCTGTAGCATCATGATTCCTGAAAGATGTTTAAAAGAGCCAGTTCGCATTCATTGGGACTCTTAGGAAAGGTTATTTGATTTGATTTGATTGTATGAAGTACAGTGTCTTAGCTAGTTTGGGCTGCTGCAAGAAAACACCTTATACTAAGCAATTTATAAAGAAGAGAAATTCATTACTCATTATTCTGGAGGCTGGGGCTTGCCTTTCCTCGGGCGTAGCATCATCTCTGTATAGACAGTAGAATAGAAAAAGGCTCCCTCAAGTTTTCCTGTTATGATAACACCATTCACAGTTTCATCCACTTGTATGTCTTAATGACCTGTCAATATGACAAAAATGAAAATTAGGTTCCATGTGCTTTGCCTAGGGATAGAGATGTGCAGACCACACTGTACAGCACACTGGGATGTCCTATTATTATTGTTAGACTCAAGAGCACCCCTTGGACTTTATATGGTGCTACTTTCCTTTTGCTTTAAAAAATGAGATTTATGTGAGTTAGTGCTGGGAGCCATCCCTGGCGGTAGATGGGTCCTGCAGAGGACGTAAGGAGTCGATGGTGGAAGAAGTGAACCAGGCCATGGTGGTCAGGAGAATCTTGTAGCTAACTGACTAGCAGCCAGAGTGTTTCTTTATTTATACAGAATTTAGTTAGCAGGGATACATTCATGATGTTCCAAAACATAGATCATATCATTTTTGTTTTTGGACATGTGTTTCACTTTCTTTTGCTCATCTTTTTGTCATCATTAATAAACTATGACAGAACAGAGTTATCATTTCCAATCATTTTCCCTTAAGTTTTGACATCATTAATAAACAGAGTTATCATTCTTACTCATTAACCCCATAACGCAATTTTTGAGAATCTAGAGGCATATGACAGCCTGTGCTCAGGCTGGTTGTTTTGGTTGCTTCAAGGACACTAGGCCAAAACAAAATCTTCAACCACCCTGGGCATTTTGCCATGTCCCAAGCAGTGTATTATTTACTCTTAGTGGTCAGAGTGCCCAGGAAAAATCCTCAGGCTAAAGCTGCTGTAGTTATTATTCAAATTCTGGCATAATACAATCCATGTTCATATTTATATCCTTATAGAATTTGTCTATATGTCTAATCTTAGCATTCTGTTGTTCCTTGGTCATATGACATTATAGTGGCTCTATATGAGCTAACTTCTAAGAGAGGGAGGTCCTGACATCTCATACTTTTATCATCTTTCCACTCCATATTTACTTATCAATATGTCTCTATGTAGGGCTGAGTTGTATGCCACGTAATTGTCTGAATGTACAGTGGGAAGAGGCTTATAATCTGAACTGTGGCCATCTCCTCTATCCCACCGGATCTTGTTGACCTTTTTTAATTTACTTTGTTTTGAATATCTTGTTCCAGTGTAAGTATAGGGACAAATGTTTCAAGAATGTCTCATAGCCTCATGAAGAGACCTCTGGCTTCTTCTTTATGTGTCACAATCCCCAAGGCATAAGGAAGAACTTCAAGTAGATAAGGATATCTCCCTCAAAGTGGGAGGTATGTTCAGGACTTTCCTGGGTAAGCTTAGAAGCAGCGTTCCTGGGAGAAGGCATAAATGATTCATAAGGAATTTTCCATCAATCCAATATCCTCAAATTATACAAATATTAAAAGTGCCCCAAGTATGTAACAGGTGGAGATGAAAACCAAAGGTGGCATGGCAGCCATCATGTGGCTCAGCTTTGCTGGATCTTTGTCAAGCAGCTGTGCTGGCTTTATGACTTCTGCCATTCCATTCAGATATGGCTGTGCCAAGTTAGAATGACTCTCTGTCCTTAGCCACCCTGCACTCTTTTCCTTTTTGCAATTACTATCTCCACTTCCTCTGATTCAGCTCTTTATTGCTATCAGTCCACCAGCTGGGGGCTTATCTTTTTCCAAGGAACAAAGAGGGGCACTGGGTTCCACAATTATCAGCAAGGGGATTTCACTGAAAGTAACAAAATTTTCAACTAAAATAGATCTTAAAAGTAGAAGGAGATGCTGTATCATTGAATAGAAATTCTTAAAACTCTTACCATCACTTAAGAATGTTAGGCATCAATGTAATGCATCGTATCTTCCCATAGATCAGCCACATCTAGAAATAAAACAGTTTGCAGTTTCTCTCCTTAGGGTCTTGATATCTCAGACACATCTCTAGGCATTAGAGTTTGAGAGGACAGAATTCCACACTGGGAGGCAGAACAGAATTAAAAGGGCTTCTTTTCATATGCCTTTCCATTTTTACTAGGACTGGTAATCTTTCTCAAAATCTAAGAACACATCCTTCATTATAGATCCTTCTTCTGGAATGATCACTGCTTCATGTCCTGGTGTTGAACCCCTCATACCTGAAAAAAAAATCTGTATTTCATGAGCAAGACATAATGTGTTAATTGTCTTTTAGGAAAACAGTCTGACTTCTAGCAAGACAGATACGAATGGTTTGTTTTTCTTACGAGAAAGCCAGAGTGGTAAAATGAGACACTTGGAAACATAACTGAAACGATGGGAAACAGGGCTTACTTTTTTTGTGACTAATGGCCTAAATTGTGGAATTCACTCCAGTACCATGAAAACACCTCTTCCTTCTGTGTTTCCTCATATTCAGTCCATGACAGGAGGCAGGGCTAAGGACAGCAGCTGCAGAGGGAGATGAGACATTGCCATGAAGAGGGGGAATCACATCCATGGAGTTTTTTTTTCCTTTCAGATCTTTAGATCACAACAGGTAAATGGTAAGCACCACATGCAGAGACAGATGAGTGGGAGGCAACTATAACCCTTCCTGTTTGTGAGACACTGCCCTGAAGTGTCTGTGAAGACATGGCCCACAGTGATAAATGTCTGAGAAGAAGAAAGAGGGATTCAATTAGAAACAGTTCAGATTGCATCATAAAAGAAAATACTGTTAAGCTGAGGAGGGACCTGCTGAAAGAGAAGGCTAGATAGAAGTCTGAGATGAGATGATCCTAGGACAGGAATACCTCAGTTATAAATAATATCCATGACCATTGTGTAATTGTACTTCATTTTCATTATCCATTTTTCAATTACTTTGCTTTAAAAGAAATAACATCATGAAATTTGCAAGCAAATGGATGGAACTAGAGAAAGTCATACAGAGTGTGGTAACTCAGACCCTGAACGATAAGCATGGTATGTAGTCACGTATAAGTGGATATTAGCTGTAAAGTAAAAAATAACCATGCTACAATCCACAGCTCCAGAGAGGCTAGGTAACAAGGAGGAAACAATAGGGGGTGAATGGATCTCCCTGGGAAGGGGGAATGAAATAGATTTTGTGGGTGGACTGGGGGAGGGTGGGGTGGGAACAGGAGGTAACAAGTCAGGGAGTGCAGAAAGAGAGGATTGTGAGAGATGCATGGAAGTGAGGGGTAGGTATATTGGGAATGTGGCAGAAACCTAGTGCAAGGGGAACTCCCAGGAATCTACAGGAGTGAAAACTCCTGGTAATGAGGGATAGAGTCTGAACTGGCCATCTTCTGTAACTAGGCAAGGCTTCCAGTGGAGGGACTGGGACACCAACATGTAGATGTAACCAACCATCTTATTAAAATAAGAAACACAGAACCAATGCAAAGAAGAAAGCCAAGAGATCAGAGCTAAGAGCCTTACCCACCTGCTGCAGCTAGCCTCTTCAGCCAAGAGACCTCTCCGAAAGAGACCTACTTCCTGTCTGTTTGTCTTTATATAGACTTTCTGTTCTGCCTTCTCATTGGTTGTAAAACCAACCACATGACTGCCTCGTCACTGTCTGTTGGCTGTATCCTTGAACACACAGAGATCTACCTAGCTCTGCCTACCAAGTGCTGGGATTAAAGGCATGCACCACCACAGCCCAGCTTTTGCTATGACTCTAATAGCTCTGACCCCCGGGCAACTTTATTTATTAACATACAATTAAAATCACATTTCAGTACAAATAAAATACCACCATACCAACACAGCCACAAAATCTTTCCACCTACAATTTGTCCTACCTGCAAGATGGGCTGAAGTAAAGGTGGCACAGAACGTGTGGGAGTGTGAAACCAATGACTAGTCCAGCCTGAGACCCATACCACAAAAGGGAGCCCATGTTTGACACTGTCTGGAGGGCCAGGAACCAGGGTCTGGATAGCCAAAAAACTAGAATAGAGTCAAACAGTTCCTGGGGATGGGGAAGTCAATGAAATGATTCCTTATGATACTCTGATATACTTGTAGAGGATAGCATCGTTATTACCAGAGAAGCTTCATTCAACAACTGATGGGAGCAGATGCAGAAACCCACAATCAAGCATTAGACGGAGCTTGGGGAATCCTGCAGAAGAGGGGAAGGATTGTAGGAGCCAGAGGGGTCAAGGACACCACAAGAAAATGGCCAACAGAATCAATTAACCAGGGCTCATAGAGGCACACAGAGATTGAACCAACAATCCGGGAGCCTGTATGAGTCTGCTGACCTATGTCCTCTGCATATATGTTATGGTTATGCATTTGGATGTTCTTGTGGGACACCTAACAGTGGGATCAAGGGCTGTCTGTCACTGTTTTGCCTGCTTTGGGGACTCTTTCCCTCCTACTGGGTTGCCTTGTATGAGCCTTAATATGAGGGGATGTGCCTAGTCTCATTGCTACATATGTCATGTTTGGTTGATAACCCTGGGAGGCCTGTCCTTTTCTGGGAGGGGTCTGGGAGGAGAAGAGGGAAGGGAAACTCCAGTTGGGATGTAATATATGAGAGAAGAATGATTAAAAAATGGAAAAAAATCCATGACCTTATAATTAAATATGTGTGAAAATGAGGATGGTTGAGTGGATCCAAACCCTAACTCCTAACAGTATTAACTTCTTTGTGACCTTTGGTTCTTTCATCTTATTATCTGTTTCCTGTTTTAAACTAACCAAATCAAGCCTTATTATAAGTACTCAGGGCTATACGAGTTGAAGATGTACTTTTCATTTCTAAAACAGTATGTTAGAGAAAACAATGTGTCCCACAGTACACATTACACTTTGGGACAGTAACAGATTTCAACCCCCCTCCCCCAGGAGTCCAGACATATGAAGCCAGAAAATAAGGGTAAATCATTCAATAAATAAATACTGCTTCTATTCAAAGGATAACACAAAAAGACTAGATAAAAGTCTGATGAAACACTGCCTGAAGAGTTGTTCCTGAGAGGGAAAGCAGAAGCAATGGGAACTTTATTTTTAAATTATCTATCATCTACGTATCTATTTACATTTTGTCATCTGCTTTCTGACATTCTCCTTCATGTGTGTCATCTATCTTCTATCTATCATCTACCTATCATCTCTCTAACAGGAGATTAAGATTTTCAGGAGTTGGTTTAAGGGTTTTGAACTTGACAAATCCCAGTGTTTTAGCACAGGCTGACTGAGGTCATGTGGAGATGATGTCATGTCTCCACCCTCTACTCAGTCCAGAGCAGAGATTCAGAAACCTCATTCCTTCTCACTGGCACATTCTTCAGATGTTGTTAGGTTCACTCCATTATGGAAGACAATTCACTTTACTTACAGCATACTAACTTAAGTTTTAGTTAAATCTGCCAGGCGGTGGTGGTGCACGCCTTTAATCCCAGCACTCCGGAGGCAGAGCCAGGCGGATCTCTGTGAGTTCGAGGTCAGCCTGGGCTACCAAGTGAGTTCCAGGAGAGGTGCAAAGCTACACAGAGAAACCCTGTCTCGAAAAAACAAAAAAAAAAAAGTTTTAGTTAAATCTAAAAAGGACCTCCAGAGAAGCATCTGGACTGGTGTTTGACAATTATTAGGTATCTTGGCTGAGGCACCCTCATTTCACAAAGCAGTGGGAAACTGCACACTTAAAGGAACTAAATGATCAACTTTCCATGCTGTCCTTGCCTTCTTGGTTGTACACCTAGCCTTCAATGGCCAAGGCAGATCTCTAGCATCACTATTAGACCTTAATACTTATGAATATCTCAATCCTTATCATTACATAGGATAAGGTACCAATTCCTCAAGAATGTTAATATACATAACACATCAAAACGTAGTTAGTCACACGGCATGAGCTATTAACAGGCTCTGGTGTCAAAAATGAAGAACATATTAGGGCTTTATCTAGGTGAGGGGAGCAGAAGCCAGATGTTTCCATAAAAATAATTAGACAGTTTCCTAAGTAACTTCAAGGAATCACAGCACAATATTTTTTATAAAGAATCCTTGGTGGTGGGTTGATAAAGGTGAAGGCCATTCTTCCTATAATGTCCTAGTACACAAGAGCAGGAATGTTACTGAAAGTCTCAAATGAGTGATGGAGAGCATAACAGAAATAATGTATATTCATATTAGGAAAAGAAATAACAAAAGTAAAACCTGTGTCGATTTAAACAAACTCTGAATGGAAACTACAACTAACCACATATTAACATTCCATTTTTCCAATATCCAAATCTCACCTGGTACTGCACAAAGATAAGGGCATGACTATACATAGCAAATTAAATGGTCTTGCTGGTTGTTCAAAAAGAAATCGAGTGCTTTTGTTTCAAACATGAATTCAGTGGTCTGCTATCACTAGGATTTGTGAGCTTAAGTAAGCTACTTGCACTGTGGAGTTCTGTTTATTTTCACTGGTCATTATATAAATTGGTTTTCAGAGTTTCCTTAAGGATTAAACATGATTACACACGTAAGAGATTCAGAGCTAGTGAAACACAAGACAGTAGTTCCTTGCCTTAGATGCCGTGAGACTGCTGCTATACTTCACATTTTGTGTCCCTCACTTGCCTCATTTGCTTCTCATTGCTGTGATGAAACACTGAGCAAAAGCATCTCTGGGAGGAAAGGGTGTATTTTATCTTATAGCTTAGTCTGTCATCTAGGAAAGCCAAGAACTCAAGAAAAGAGGCAAACACCACTGGGGAATGCTGTTTACTGGCTTGCTTTTCCTCTCATACTGAGCCAAGTATCTCATACAACCCAGGAACATCTGCCTAGTGGGGTTGGCCTCTCACATCTATCATCAGTCAAGACCATGGCCTACAAACATGCCCATAGGCCAGTATCACATGGTACTGCACAAAGATACTGGCACGGCTCTGCACAGCAAATTAAACCAGTCTTGTTGGTTGTTCAAATGGCCCACAGACATGCCCAAAGTTATGCAGACACACTGAAGACAAAGTCTCTCTCCCTCTCTCTCTCTCTCTCTCTCTCTCTCTCTCTCTCTCTCTCTCTCTCTCTCTCTCTCTCCTTATCTCTGTCTGTCTCTGTCTCTCTCACACACAGACATACACACACACACCATTCTTAGTATATTATTACCAATTCTCTTGTCTTTATTGGGAAATCCTATGCTAATGACTTATTGATAATTAAAGTGGTCTTATAAAATCCAAAAAAGCAAAGTACACCTGAAATGTGGAATTGCTTTGCTTAGGAATAAGTAGGCCCATTGAAAAAATACAGAGGAGGATGTTGAAAATGCCAGACTAACAAGGGAAGAGAAATGGTCAGTGCACCTGACCTGTGCCCTGTTCACTTTGTGGCTGTTCCCTTTCTCTAGTCATGGGTTTAAGATATGTGTGTCACTATGAGTGGTTATTAGAGAACATTGTGTTCTCTGAAGCTGAGCAGCAATAGATCTTCACTTCTTTCTGGAAAGCAGAGCTCAAATTTTGATAAATGTTACTAGAACACTATGTAAGAATGAAGAGACAAAGAGAGGGTGAGAAACTGAATATCCAACTCGGAGCTTTTTCAGCTGATACCTTAAAACCTTAGGGATGGATGAATCCATTAAGCCTTTTTCCTTCCAAAACTGCAGTAAGTAACTCAGGAACTTCAGCTATTTGTAGAAAATTAAACTAATTTCAGGGTTAAGACTCAAAAGCTGTGTCTCCCATTTCTACGTATAGGGATCATTTCATTAAGTGTTCATAATAAAATCATAGTTTAGAAAAACAAAAAATATATTGCTTTAAGGTCAAAACTGTTACAGGAATAAAAATGAAGCATATTTTATATATAAGTATTATTTTGTAGTTTTTATTTTTAAATTATTGCCTCTGAAAAGTCATTAATATTGAGAACTAGTCCTTATTTAATCTTTTGAGAAATATTGCCCATCCTGACAAGGAAAGATTAAATTAGAAGCTTCTCCATCAAAAGAGTTTTCATTAAGTATCTTTTATTATAATGTGTAATGCTATATTTGTGAAATGCTTAAATATACAGAATAATGAACTAAACACACACAGAGTACAAATTTTGTGTGTGTGTGAATATTGTATAAAGTAACAAATGAAGAATATAAGGTGTACAACACTGGTATGTATTGTAATAATTAAACATTGAAAACCACTGTTTTGGACTGCTTCCATCTTCATTAGAAGCAGCTGTGACTACTCACAAGCGTCCTTGAAGAGCCAACCTGATGGCATTCCCTCATGGAAGGAAGAGGTGGTTAGGGACATTAAGCCCTCCACTGAGATTTTAGCCTCTCCCTACCATATTTCCTGCCACTTGTACGTAATTCTTCCTCAGCTGCACGAGGTCATAATGATTTGGGATCTGTCAGTTTATATGTACTGTGGAAGATGACTGGAGGGGGAGTACTATCCATAAATCTATCAGGAAGTTGACATCCATGCTGGGGCAAGACTTTGCAGTGGTGCAGCTGTTTGGAGTCACAAACTTTGGTGAGTACCCCCTCAATGATGCAGTGGAAGGAAACCCAATAAACTCATTGTTAGACCTTGTAAGCCTTGGGTGGAATCATTCCTTGGGTCCCATCATTGGAAGACAGCTCTTGCCATCGTCAGTAAATATCTATTCCTTGTCCCAGGAAAAGTTTATATAACCACAACTCTTGACTTTATAAAGTAAGTACTGTTCTTCAGGTGTGCTCCTGATATTATCCACCATTGTTTCCCCTTCAAGAAGGAATTGTTGCTCTGAATTAACTGATTGAAATAGAAGAGTGTGGTACAGGAGCATCAGCAAGACTAAGAGGATGCATGTTCCTGGAGACAGGCAATGCTCAGTTCCAGGTAGAAGACATATTAAAGGTGCTTTCCAAATTTAGAAGTGTAATATTTAGTTTCAGATAGTTTGGGTCAATGCTTTTATTTCTTTCACATTTTAGAATAATTTTACTTTGAAACAAGCACACGGTGTGTTCATAAAAGGTGATGGTAAGAACTGAGACAATATAAAAATTCATTCATCCAAGAAAGCTTTTTGTTTTTACTGAAAAACAATGGAAATTTGAAACACAAATATGGACTAATATGCATTTAAAATCCCCCTTTTCTCTCTTTGTTTACATGATATTCCATTAACTAAATCCCATTTCTACTAACACTTCACAGTGACACACTCAATATCCTCATTGCCTTTGGGAGCCATATACTATTACAAAGATGCAAATACGCAAATAAGAAAGACAGCTATTGATTGACTTTGTCAAAAATTGAGTAGATGTTGGTCTATTGAGATTTCACTGGAATTTGAAGTTTTTAACCTCAGTTTTTCTAAAAAATGAAGATATTCTAGAGTTTGATTGACAGCTTTGAAACATAAACATTAGGCAATTGCTAAGCTTGCATCCCTTTAAGATATTTTCTTGGAAGGCTGTCACCTTGAGTTGACTAGCTTGAACTGTTCGGGAGGCACCCAGGCAGTGGGACCAGGACCTGTCCTTAGTGCATGAGTTGGCTGTTTGGAACCTGGGGCTTACACAGGGACACTTCGCTCAGCCTGGGAGGAGGGGACTGGACCTGCCTGGACTGAATCTACCAGGCTGAACTCAGTCCCCAGGGGAGTCTTTGCCCTGGAGGAGATGGGAATGGGGGGCTGGGCTGGGAAGAGGGGGGGGGAGGAAAGGAGAATCCGTGGCTGATATGTAAAAGTAAATTAAATTATAAAATAAAAAAATATATTAAAAAATAAAAGATATCTTCTTGGATATAAATATGTGCTTTATAAACAAGGGAGCATAGTGATGAGGGTAGAAGGCACCTTCTGCAATGGGAACTTGTTTGGAGATAAATCTTAGATATTCTTTCTTTTTCTTTTTTTTTCCCCCAGGGGAGTCTTTGCCCTGGAGGAGATGGGAATGGGGTGTGGGCTGGGCGGAAGGCGGGGGGGGCGTGCAGGAGGGGGGAGAACAAGGGAATCCGTGGCTGATATGTAAAATTAAATTAAATTATTAAAAAAAACTACGAATGGAAAAAAAAACTTTAAAAAAATCTTACTCTTTTCTTAATGTGAGTAACCCAGTTTAGACTTCAAAACTGAAGATCAGCAACTTATTTAAGAAGGAAAATTAACTGACCCTCTTTTCTTACTTCATGTAATGATGTTAAAACTTCCTTATATAATACCATATATGTATATATAATCATAGTCTCCTTATTTATTACTACATACAGTATACAAGGCAAACACATTCAGGTTAGCCCCACCATGCCTTATGTGTCCTTACAGTTCCACTTAAAGCAACTATAATTTCCCTAGATCTTTCCATTTTACTGAATTATGAGTTCATCTCAAACATGTAACACTCTTATTACTCCTAGATTTTTGTGTCCAACACAAAAGATGTGTCAGAAAGAAGAAGCAGACTGAACTGCTTATAAGAGGAATTATACTGACTGGTCCTTCTACTAAGAGGTCAGTAAATGGTTGGGGCACACACAATCAATCAATCAATCAATCAATCAATAAACAATCCAGGCGATTGAGAAGAGCAATTCTATGACATACACCCAGTCTAACGGAGTCAGGAAGTGCAAGGCTCACATATAAAGCCTGCTGCAAGTCAGTTGCAAGGCTCACATATAAAGCCTGCTGCTAGTCAGTTCAGTGCAGGGTGTTCTATTAGACAGTGTGTGTGTGTGTGTGTGTGTGTGTGTGTGTGTGTGTGTGTGTGTGTATGTTTGAGGCTCCACAGGCCAGAAGAATCTCTAAAGAGGATCACAGTTCTGAAATGGTCCTAAAGAGATCCCTGCTCAAAATTATTTCTCCAAGTAATACATGTCACTTTTTAAGAGATAAAATTTGAAGTGGCTAACTACTACTAGAACTACCATCACCAAACTTTTTTACAATGCCATATTACAATCATCAAAATAATAAGGTTCTAATATTCACAGAGCATTACAATACTACCACACCGTTGTTTTTACCCCATAGCACTAATTCACAAGTAGTCATCACTATTGCAATGTTATACAGAAATAAATACAACTGGTGTATTTACTTTCTGTAACTGAATTCATATCACCCAACTTTTATCTCAGAGTCACATGCCCTGTGTCAAATTCATGGATGCCTTGTCATTTATATCCAGCCATGCTCCCTTGCTTTCCCAACTTCTATATGTGCTCTCCTTTGGCCATTATCATCTTATATTTGTAAAGTTATCATTTTCTGAAAATTTTAATTTGAATTGCTCATTGTAGATTTTTCACTCTAGAATGCAGGATGCAAGTTCTTTGAGGACAGAGGGGTCGTTTGCTAAATGTACTACTGCCCAGCCAGAGAATAAAGCGCTGTGATAGACAAGAGGTCCCAGTGAATGAACAACTGAATGGTTTCATTGTTAATCTGTTGATAGATGAGAATTCAGAGACTCCAGACTTCAGTAGACTGCACACTCATGTTGATTCTGCCATATTTCATGCAAAGCTTCCTACATCACAATCATGGACCTCTTCTCACACAGCACCAAACTCTCAGTTACTGAGAATTCTTGTCTAATCAGATCAAACCCAGGACTCCAGGTGAGAGGGAATTGACAGTAACCTTCTACTCTCAGCATCCAATCCCATCCCGGGTGGATCTGACTCACAGCAGGAGATGCCTGGCCTCCTTAGATCCACTGGTCTACCCCACACACCCACCAACAAGAAAACACCAGTCTCACCTCTGACCTGCAACACCACTGAGCACCCATATTGGAGGCTGAGTCTATGGTCCTGTCTCAGTTGCATTTTTCACTGTGCATCACTGTCCTGTATCTAAAGTACCCACTAATAACTGCAAGTGAATACATGGAGGTCATGCTTATTCTCTTGGCTAAAACTTGTATTTCCTTCTGGTTTAGCTAGTAATATAAGAAATACACACACACACACACACACACACACACACACACACACACACACACACACACTTTGTCTATATAAGAAACAACAAATTTGTGACATTTTTCCTTTTAAACAGGAAGACCCAAGGACACCTCTCCATGTAAAAAGTCAAGATGATAGATCAGAAGCTCCTTTTTCTGTCCACATCCCTGATTCTGCATCACAGTAAGCAACCATGAGCCCTTCTTTCTGCCCCTGGCTTCCTCAACTTAGCAATATTCCTGTTAAAGTTTTTGTTTTCCTCTTTTTGACAGATGATTCTTATCTGGACAGAAACTACTGAGAGCAAAATAGAGCCAATATTGCTTTTCCACAGCTATGCTGTCCACACTGGAGAGCTTGTATCGAATACTTTAACCAGATCACACTTTGTCTCATGTCTGAAATTCTTCCAAAGCCCAAACTCAGTGAAAGCTTGTAATCTGTCTATGGAGACCAAAAACATACTGATAGATTGTGTTATACACACACTCGAAACAGTGAGCAGAAAATTCTTCCAGTATAAATGACATTTTCATAATGTCTGTCAAGCAACTCCTTGAAATTGTAAAAGCAGTTTAAATGATTGTTAGTGTCTGCTATCTCCCTGGCTGAGCACTGTCCTCGGTAGCAATCGAAGTCAAAGGATTAAGAATGCACGCACATCCACTGTGTATGGTCTTTGATGAAGGAGCAGATCTACTTCACTTGTTTTGGCAGATTTGAAGAAAGTTGCAGTCTATGCTGTGTGTGCCAGGGGTTATCTATCTAAATAGAAGAAAATCCAGACATTTTTAAGCATTTATCTTTTCAGTTGGCCATTCTAATCTTAGTCCTTACCCTTTCTTAATAATTACATGTTTTCCATAAAAGTATACTGTTTCAAAAAAAGGGAAAACAAATTTGAGTGGGAAGTCAACATTGTGTGTGAATGGTGCTAACCAAGGCAGAGACCAAATTAAAGATCACAGCTACAGAGAATGTCTGCAGATGTTAGAAGAAACAATTTAGTCAATGGACGCAGCCATCATATGCTAGGACTGCAGACAGCAGACTTCATGCTCAGGGTTAAACCCCACTCTACTTTTGGTGGAAAAAAATCAAGAATTCAGAAGTATAATAATAATTAAATAACGGGAATAGAAATGTATTTACATTTCACTCTATTTGTGCACTGAAACATCAAACCCAAATCCTCCCTCCAGCTCCAGAGATGACAAACCAGAGCAGACACAGATGACGAGTTTAGGGACAAAGGGGAAGGACACAGACGTCAGCTCTGAAACCTGCTTTTCTCATAACTCCAGCTGTTGATACATATTGAAAGGATCGATATTTCTCTGAATTAAATTTAAATGGAGAACATCATTATGAAATAAGCAGTCCAAGTGGAAGGTTTTTAATTTAAACCTGAGTATAAATCCAGAAATTCATTCCATCTTTCTGGACGTCAGTTCCTCTCTAACTGGAAAATACTATGATGATCTCCAGTTATATCTACTTTCCTACAGACAACATAACTTCAGTCTTCTTTGTGACTAATGAAGCCACACTGTGCATATATACTGTGTTTTTTTAGTCATTCATCTATTGATGGACACCAATACTGACCCCATAGACTGCAGTTGTGAGGGATGCTGTGATAAATATGGATGTGCAGGTGTCTCCCATGAAAACCAACCTCCATTGCTGGGTGTATACCCAGGAGTTGTGGCTGGGCCATATGATAGCTCTATATTTTTTATTTTAGAGAAACCACTCTACTGATTTCTCTCATGCTGGACTAATTTGCTTTTCCAAGATTGTGTACAAGAGGCTTTATTCCCTGTACCTTGGACATTTGTAGTTTTTTTTCCTTGCTAGCAATGCAGAATGGAGAGAGAGAATTTCAGTGTGGGTTTGATTTGTGTCTCTCTGATGGCTAAAGATGAAAACAATTTCACATTTTTATTGGCCATTTCACTTCATCTAAAGTGTCTGTTCATTTTCCTGCTTATTTATTGGATTATTTACTCTTCTGGCATTTAATGTTTGGGTTCTTCTCTCTGCCTGATGAATTGCTGGCACAGAACTTGTGCCATCCTGTTGTCTGTTTCTGCAATGGTTGAGTTTCCTTAGCCATGCAGAATTTCTCAATTTGATGTAATTGCAATTGCCAATCATTATTGCAGTCATTCAGATTATCCCTTCCTCTCCATATACTTCTCCCGTGTTCCTTCAAATTTCTAGTTTTTTCTTAAACTAGGTTTTGAACAAAGTGATAGATAAGGACTTAGTTTCATTCATCTACAGGCTCCAAAGCTACACAGAGAAACCCTGTTTGGAAAAAAGCCAAAAAAAGAGGGGCTTGTGTTAAGGCAAAGAGTCTTACATAAATTATTCTAGACTGAATTATTCCTATATTTCCCATAACCACCAAAGAGCTTATAACTCAATTTGTTATTAATTCCTATAATACACAGATGCACACAAATATATATATGTATATATATATATATATACACATTCATATATTTATATACATACATACACACACTCTTATTTCTACTTTGTCCCTCTGAATTCTCTATAAACTACATTCTCTATATTAGTAGTTGGTTCTATGATTATTGTGAATAGCAAAGTCTGCGAATGTGGAAGTCTCTCTAGAAAACAGCATAGCATTTGTTGACATCCTCCTTCTGTTTCCCTCAAATCACATGGAAAATGCTCATATTTAATACAGCATAAATGCTAGGTGTATGGTTGTTATACTGTGTTCTTCAGAGAATAAGATTTGTAGGAAAATGCCTTTACTTATTTAGACACAATTTATTTTTCTGAAAAGTTTTCATCCTCTCTTGTCTGAATTCATGGATAAAGACAAAGATATAAAGATCTGATGTATGTTCAGTCTGTCCACACTGCAAAGTTATGAATTATTAAAAGAAATACCAGCATTCTTAAAACAGTATTGAAACTGTGGCAAATAACTGTTTTGAGCAAGGCCTTCAGTGCTTAATGCAGATAAATTAATCAAATCAGAACCAAGTCTTATAATTACAATCTCTTGACTTAACACCCAAGGCTTATCACAGGCAGAAAACCAGGGTCAATAAAGTAGTGTGTCCGTGCCTCCTGTCCACAGACAGATAAAGATCTCACAAGCCTCTAGTCCTGTTGTTGGCACCAAGTCAATCCCCTTCCTCCACTCTGATCACCTTGCCCATAAACGTCTGCCACCTTTCTCTATCTTGGCCACATATGAAGTCAAATCCTGGGGAAATCTTTCTGGAAGGAAGAAAAGAATTCTCAGTCTATTTATTGCTTAAGTAAAACCAGACACTCCACAGAATGCTGTTTCAAGAATTCCCACAAGGATGACCCCAGCTTAGACTACTAGCAATAGTGCAGAGGGTGCTTGAGCTAGTCTAACCTAGTAATCAGATTGGAGAATACCCTAACTGTCATCATAGAGCCTTCACCCACTAACTGATGGAAGCAGATGCAGAGATCCACAGCAAAGCACTAGGCAGAGCTCAAAGGAGCACAGTTGAAGAGAGAGAGGGAGGAGGGATTCTGTGGACAAGGGACATCAAGATCGTGATTCAGAAACCTAGAGACAACTGAACCAAGCTAGTAGGAACTCATGAACTTTAGACTGACAGCAGCAGAGCCTACATGGGACTGGACTAGGCCCTGTGCATAAGCGAGACAGAAGATGAGAGGCTATGGATTCCTTCAGGGTAATATGGACCAGGTTTGATCAGGCAAGACCACCTGAAACTTGACAGGTGATATCTATCATCAAATGTTACTGCTGGTCTTCCCAGGACTTGGTCATTATCTTAAAATTTTCTTTTTGGAAACTTAAGGATACTTCATCCACAGACAGCAGAAAAAAGTATAGAGAAAACTACATCCACATTCCAAAGAATTGGGGGTGTGGGTAGCTGTTGGTTATTTGGTGGGTTGTAGATGTTTGTTATCATTTAGGAGAATATTGTATATTGATATAAACTTAGTTTTTTGTTATACTGTATATGTGTTTCTACTCTTGTTTAAAGGATTTTGTATATTGGTAAAAATTTAAGCTTATTTTTGTTACAACATATTATATATCTGTTTCTATTCTTGTTTAAGGTATTGTACCTATGCAGTTTACTTAAAAATGTAAGTTAAAGTTCTACTTTTTGAAAGCTGTTATTAAAAACTATATAGGATAATCAGGAAACATAGGTTAGTGGTTAGTCATTTATAACAATCAAAATTGTAGAGATGTTAGGTATGCTTTCCAGATCAAATAGAGACATATTTTAGATAGATAGATGGTCTTCAAACTTTTCAAAGACCTACAGAATATGGCATTTAAAATGTTTTGTTAAAGTTTTTCATGACAATGAGACTCATCTGTTCCTGCCAGCACCAATTTTCTTCAGAGAAGATGACAGGCATTGAAGAAACTCCTTATAGAGTTTGCTTTCATTGTGGCAAGGAACTGGGCAAAAAACCTGTTCTTGCCTTTGACTGCTGAATATATACTGTGCCGACTGGATATGCAGGACACAGAACAAAGTAACTGTTAAACTTTGCCAAAACAAGGCAGAACAGACCTTCAAAATTCCTACTTCACAGAAGAGTCAGTCACATATTCTGCAGGACACAGAGGAAAGCGACTGATAAACTTTTCCAATACAAGGCAGGACAGTCCTTCAAATTTGCTGCGTCACTGAGAAGTCTCCCAGATACTATGGGGAAGTAGGCTGAAGGTGGATGCCCCAATGTTGCAGAAGGAACTTTGGGTGACTGTCCAGGCAGTCAGATGACTCTGTCATTGCGAGAGATTTGGAAGTTGTTCGCAATCACTTTATGTTTACTCAAATAATGTTGTCCTGTCATTGCGAGAGATTTGGAAGTTGTTCGCAATGCACTTTTTGTTTACTCAAATAATGTTGTCCTTCTGGGGTCTTTGATGGTATTGAAGACTAGGTAGTTACAGCTGCAGTTTTTCTTAGTTATGATAGAAAGTAAGTTAGGTGTAAAACTTTGAATTCACTAAGATAGGTGTGGGAGCCCGTTCTCGGGTTCCTCGTGGCTTTACCCAGCAGGTCCTCATAGAGGATGATTAGACCACGGGCCTGAGTGCAGGTGTCTGAGATGGTCTGCACTTGGCTGTGCTGGGAGAGGAGGTCTTTTGCTCCACCCCTTGGTGTCTCTATAAAAACCCTGGGGCAGAGACAGTCGGGGCCCCTTGGAATAGGTTCCAGGCCCTCTCGAGGCTATCCTTTATTTTCTATCTGTTTATCTCCGCGATACTCTCCGCAATAAATCCTTCTATCTAATATTTCCTGCTGCTCGCACTCAAGAAAACTCTGGGGAACTGTGGGGGGTGGTTGGGTAAACGCCCTACAGATAGGATCGATAATGCATTATTTTCTCTGAATATACTAACTACAAATGGACAGAATATTGTAAATTAATTCTTACTTGATAACTGTTTTTGTTATTCTACTATGTTAAATTTAAAACCTTTCATTTCAGCCAGGCGGTGGTGGTGCATACCTATAATCCCAGCACTCGAGAGGCACAGCCAGGCAGATCTCTGTGAGTTAGAGTCCAGCCTGGTCTACAAAGCGAGATCCAGGACAGGCACCAAAACTACACAGAGAACCCCTGTCTCAAAAAAAACAAAAAACAAAAACAAGCAAACAAAACCTTTCATTTCTGTTTAAAAGGGGGAAATATAGTAGAATATTATTTTTAAGGTGTGTTACTTTTGTTTATGTTGCATTTGTTTAACTCTGTGAAGCTATGTTACTATGCCTGTCTAAAACATTTGATGGTCTAATAAAGAACTGAATGGTCAATAGCAAGGCAGGAGAAAGCATGTGCGGGGCTGGCAGGCAGAGAGAATATATAGAGGAAAAAATCTGCAAGAAGCAGACAGAGGAGGAGGAGGACATCAGGGGCCAGCCAACCAGCTACACGAGAAGCAACAAATTAAGAGTAAGAGTTATAGAAGTAAGAGAATGGAAAAAGCCCAGAGGCAACTTATTCCAGTGGGATAAGTTAAGGAAAGCTGGCTAGAAACTAAGCCAAGCTAAGGCTGGGCATTTTGTAATTAAGAATAAGCCTCTGCATGTGATTTGTTTGGGAGCTGCATGGCAGATCCCCCAAAAGAGCCAAAAATAAACAACATTATACTCTAGCCAGAAATTTAGTAAAAGACTCAGTAGGTTCCTGTCTTACATTTTTGAAACTTGTTGTGCCTCTGAAGAGGACTCAGCCTCCCAAGCTCTTAGGGCACATAGATAAACTTGGTCAAAATACTGAGGAGGTCCAGGAGCCTGCTCAGCAGGTGATGAGGTGCTCAACAGATAATGCTCCTTCACCTTGTAACATATTCATATTCAATGGTAAGCCTGAGTTTTGATTTCTCTCAGCCTGAAGTTCATATTGATCATAATTATGTACCTCCCAAGTCAAAACTGCTGAGGACTAGTGTATACTCAGGACAGCTGCTTATACTCATCTGGCTTATTTAAATTCATGTCTATAGATTCTAATATTGTATTACATATGGAAATCAACATCTTTCATCTCAACAAGCAGCCCCAAAATGCTGAATGGTTTTAAGTTCCTGCAGATACCATGCTAAAGTCTAAGGAGGATAAGTCACTGCAAAAGCCAAGACTTTGGATTGTTCATTCAGCCAACAATCAACACAACTTGCACAAAGCTGTGAAAAAAGAATCTGAATGTGGTGATGGCTGAGATTCACTTTCTAAGCTATATTGCTCAAGCAATGCATTCAAGGATGGGCAAAAATTTGGCATCAAGAGGAGGCCTTCACTCCCATCACCTTTTGGTGCCTTACTGACTTCCTCCTTCTTGTCAGATGCATCCTCTTTTGTGGCACCGCCAGAATTTATATCAGTGCCATCTTGATTTCTGCCCCGTTCTTATTTTTCATTTTCCCTATCTCAAACTGCCACTAGAAACGCTTGTAGTGTCTTAAGTATTTTCTCTCCCCTAGGTAGGCACCCATTATAGCTGTAATAATAAAATAGAAAGATTCAGACAAGGAACGTCCAGTTCTGACTGTGTTACAGCTCTGAGGGGTATGTTTTCCCAATACAAGTGTGGCAGCTCTGAAGGGAAATGTTTCCCTAGTGGAAGTGTTACAACTCTGAGGGGAGAGGTTTCCCCTATGTAAGTGTTACAGCTCTGAAGGGAAAGGTACCCTGGCAGCCTGGAGCCAAGGAATACCACAAAGTCACACTGCACAACAAATCTCACCCAGGAGGATGGCTGCCTCTGCTCAGGAGAGAAGCTTCAGGGAACTGAACAGGAGACAGGCTTATACAGTTTCTTGGGGGAGGAATTTTCCCAGGATGGAGATTTCCAGGGTGGGAATTGGTGAGATTTCAAGCCAAGCCCAGGGATTGGTGGGATTTTGAGCTTTGGGACTGATGGGCTTTTGTGCTCAGGAAGGTGTGTTTTGGGGCTCAGGGATTCCTGGGTTTGGATTGGTTTTCAAACCCAGAAATGGGTTCTAATCTTTTAACCTATACTAACTTCCCATCTCCACATATTATTCAAAGCTCTCTGCCACAGCTCTAGATCAAAGAGCCCCTCTATAGAAAATCAAGGATTTATTTGTATGGACTCAGACAAAAACGTTTCTAACTCCAGCATTTTTACTTTGATTTCTCTCTTTTTTGGCAAGCACTTTACCACCTCTATCTGAGTTACTCTCTTACAGACAGAAAATTTCCAATTTTGCCCCCTGGATTCCTTGACTAGGGGGGTCCCAGGACAAGCATCTAATGGGACACCACAGGGGTGCAGACTCTTTAGCAGGCCAGCTACCCGGCTACCCGCACTACTTCAGAATTCAGTGTTCTGACTTTTGGCATACTCAGGGGCATGGTGTGCCATGCTTCTGATGTAGAAGCTCAGTGTGCCAGGCAGGCTGGCTGCCAGGTCTTGACTTCATTTTCTCCTGTAGAAAAGATTGATAAGACACACTTCTAAGCAGACTTTCTTAAGCCTATAACAGCAGACAATATCAAATGCAAGTTTTGTATTTATCTACTCTGAGTTGGGGGTGTCTCAGTCTGCTTTCTGTTTCTGTGATAAACACACGACCCAAATAACTTGGGAAGGAAAGGGTCTATTTTGGAAATACTGGCTGTCAGAATAACCGCAAAGCCTTGGTGTGCGGAGACAGAGACATGCATTTGACACGAATGTCAGACCAGGCCCTAGCGTTTCTAAATCTAATTTTAACCAGATGCTAGGGGAGTCTTATGGTTATTAAAATCTGAGGCGCTCTTACTGAAGTGTTCCTGAGTGTCCTTGTCCTTGGACAGAAATGTGGGTCGCGAGCGGCTGCCTCTGAGACGGGAATCGGTGGCGGTGTTCTCACCCTGCTGGCTCAGTGATACAGTACTGAGAGGTGGCTGACAGCAAACTGAAATGCTGATTTCAGGGCCTCAGAGGCCAGAATTCCTACACTCCCAACCGTTGTTTATACATGTGCGGTCAACGCCTAAGGGCTGTGAGGAGAGGAATTGAAAGCTGAGTGTTGCCTAAATAGAACAGGAGCTTCAAATCTGGACAGAGGAAAGCTGAATGTGCAATCTCTGTAGAGTCTCATCCTTGAACAAGTTATTTTTCACTGAACTACTATATTAAATATGAAACAAATTTGTGCAAGTTAATGTTTAATATCTGCTATGCTTATTCATTAAAAAATTAAACATTAAAGAAATTATTTTAGCTTCTCCCATTGCACCAGGAGTGTGGTAAGGTGACTTCTCTGGGGTATTCCGTTATTGCTTCAAGTGAAAGTAGAGTTTCAAGTAAAAAAGAGTCTTTATTTGGCTAAATAGAAAGAGACTGAGTAAGGAAAGAGGGGATAGAAGGAAAGAGAAAGACAGAAGTGAAGGATGGGGGGAAAGGAAGCATGGGAGGAAGGAAAGATAAAGGAAGGAAGGGAGAAGGAAAAACTGAGGCTCTCAAAGGTAATGAGAAAGTAAGTTTAGTCATGACTCACTCTAATGCATAAGACACAGCCATGTATTTCCTAATGGACATTTGTGCACATGTTCTGGGCTAGAGCTGTTGAGGAGTGTAGTATGAATCTACAGAACTCATAACACTGCAGGGGTTAGGCTTTGGAATATACTCTTGAGTTAGTAATTTTAGATAAAACTGTGCAGATGTCAAAAAACCTGAAGGCAAATAAAGATTGTGCATTTGAGCATCTAAGGGCATCTCCAAATCCAGCAAACACTAGATCTAGAGCTTGGCAGTCACAGTAGCATGGGGAAGTAGAGGACATCTCAGTCTGATGAATCAAAAAGTTTACAATTGTATAACTTGGTCTTCATGTGAGACTCCTAACAGTGAGAGCAGGGACTGTCTCTGACACTCTTGCTTGCTTTGGGACCCATTCCTCCTACTGGATTGCTTCATCCAGCCTTAATAGACGAGGAGGTGGCTAGTCTCAATGCAATTTGATATACAATGCCTGGCTAATATCCATGGGAGGCCTGCCTGTATCCAAAGTGAAACACTGGAGAAACTAAGGTTAAACATAAAGCCTTAGACTCACAAATATAAGATAGATAGGGTACCTTTTTTAATTTTGCCAAATACAAATACAATAGCTATTATAACTATAATTCTTGCTTGATAACTGTTTGTTACATGTAATTTTACTATGTTAAAGTTAAAACCTTCCTTTGAATAGAAAGAAAAGGGGAAATGATGGGTGATGTTGTTCTATATGCTGTGATTGTGTTGCTCTGATTGGATGATAAATAAAGCTGTTTGGTCAATGGTGAGGCAGAATAAGGTTAGGCGGGACATTCCAACTAAAGGAAAAGGAAGGAGAAAGGCAGAACAAAGAAGATGCTGGTAGCTACCACCTGGAGAAGCAAGATGTAAAGATACTGGTAAGCCACATGGCAAAGTGTAGATTTATACAAATGGGTTAATTTAAGATATAAGCGCTAGCTAGTAAGAAGCCTGCCATGGCCATAGTTTAAAAAATAATATAAGCCTGTGTGTCTTTATTTGGGTCCAAGCGGCTCAGGATCAGCAGGTGAGAGAGATTTGTTCTGACCGAAGGCCAGGCAGGACACAGGAAAACTTTCAGCTACAATTAGCCATGGAATCCTCATGTCTATGGCCCATGAGACTCTGAATTCTCTCTCTTGCATCACTGGGAGAAGCAGACATGGAGGAGATCTATCACCAAGCTGCATGGCCACAGTCTACCCTCTCAGTTCTCCACTTTGCAAGAGATGGTTTTAGGAGGAAACCAGGAAAGGCCAGGAAATAGGGCCTAAAACAGCGACACTGCGAGGCCCAGCCCTGTTTAGGCCAGGCTGGCCACCCTACACTGAATGACCATCACCAGATAGGTATGGATTAGAATCTCCCTGTCTGCATTTGGAAGCAGGCTTATTTATCATGAGCTGAGTGCCAGCTCTGCCCACAGCCCAGGATCCACACTGATCATGAATGGAGGAAGTAACTGCATGAGCAAATTGGGGAGGGGCCACAGATTGGCATGACCTTCTCTGGGGCTCATCTGCCCCTGGTCTCCTAGCACAGTCAATCCCTGTTACCCAGGCTCAGTGTCCCAACAGTCTGTGTTTACCTGATGACTTCAGCAGCCCAGCATCATAGTTCCCTCTGGCATGGAAGTATTTGTCTGAATCTTTCCAGTTGGCCTCCTTCATGTCAGAGTAGGCTCGCCACATGCCCCCAGCCCCTGGAAGGGAAAGACAGTAGGAACATGAACTTAGAATCTAGGCCCATGCCTTAGAGAGGATGAAAGGGATGAAAAGAACTCATGGCTTGAGCTTGTGGTCAGAGAAGCCTGAGACCATGGTAGAAAAGAACATTGTCTAATCCTACTTGGTCTCTCTAGGTTATCACTGAGCATCACAAGGAGGTGATCTTGTGTTTTGTTAGCATGACCAGCATAGTGCACCTGTGATCTTCAGGTTATTACACAGCAGGGAGTGTTCAATGTAAAGAAGGAAGAAGTTATCACAGAACTGGATTTCACAGCTTTGGCCCTATTGGACAGTTGGGCCTCTTGTTTCCAGGGCTGATCTGAGGATTGAGTAAGGTTTTTAGCATCCTTGCCTTTTCCCAACATCTTTTGAGAGCATAATCCCCTGGTATGTCATGTAACATATGTCCAGACATTGAAAATATCCAATAAGTCACTGTCACATTACCCTTAACCAAAATAAGTGTTCAAAAATGAATTTAGGGCTTGAGCGATGGCACAGTGGTTAAGTGGTTATGTGGTCTTCCCAAAGACCCAGGTTCAATTCCCAGAAACCTAATAGCAACTCATAATTGTAAGTCCAGTTCCAGGGATCTGGCAATCTCACACCAATGCACATTAAAATAAAATTAAATCAATTTTAAAAGGTTTTTTAAAAGAATAAATTTACATTTCTTAAGGACTTACAAGTATGAGTAGCCATACTAAAGGCAGAGAAGGGTACACAGAGAAATCACTTCTGTACTGATTTTTAAGCAATCCATCTCGACAGTGTGCATGCACATCACTGTAAACAGGCACTTCTAGTCCTTCTAAACAGACTGTGCAGTGGGGTGGATGCTTGAGGAGGCGCTAGAGCCACAGTCCTCAGTGGTGGCTGTAGGTTCAGTCACATAGGGATTTACTGAAAGCTGCCATGACAGCCACACCCAAGATCAGTTCCTGAGACTCTAAGAGGACACAGGCTTCAGTAGCATTGAAGTCTACTGGGGATTTCACATGCTCCTAAGAAGTTCACATGGGAGACAGCAAGAAGGCACATCAACCAGGCTAGACTGGTCTCAGGCTCAGCCAAGTTCAAACACAGCTCTGCCACCTGCTGTGTTCAGACCATTACAGTCACTAGTACAAGATTTATACTTGTATGGCACCCTACAAAAACCCGAGAAAGTACATACCAAGGCAGTGGAAAAAAGCTTTGAAATAGTTGGCTGAACCCCACAAGCCATACTTCATCCATCAGCCTTACCTCGGTAAGCCTCACTAGTAAATGAAAGCCAGCTGCTGACCCCCAGGGCCAGGGAGCAGAAAATGAGGCCAGTGAGAAGGTTCATCCTGAAGAAATCAAAAGAGAATCTAGGAGACATGCCCAAATTTGTACCTCCCCCTTAAACATCTGTAATCCAGGAAGAGGCTAGTTGTCCATTCCCACTGCAACTCACTAGAATTCCAGTGGGACACCTAGGTGACCTTGCAACAGGACCTTCCTCAAAATCACAAGCCTTCAGTTATGATCCCATCAGCCCTGAACCAAGTCTGTCTGGGAGGACAGCAAGACAGCACTGATGGAGGAAGAGAGACATCGAGAGCAGATTGTCTCCCCCTACAGGAACCCACAATTCACTGCGAGGCATTTCATTTCCCACATGTCCCAGCAGCACAGCACAAACTTCACACCATATATATTTAGAACACAAAGATTAATTTAAAAGGAAATCACACTCTGGGACAGAAGAGCAGAAGTGTTTGTGTAGGTCAGTCCATGGAGTCATCTCTCACCTGAGTCCTGGAGAGTAGGTGATAGTCTGTGGCTGTCAGGGAGAGGATGCTGGTATTTATGTTGAGATTCTCCATTGAGGCCAAATGGCATGTGTGCCTGGCTGGGTTCCTGGAGAAAGTCCCACCATGTCATTTCCCATGAAAGACTACAAAGGAGTCTCCCTGGACTCCAGGATACTCTTTATTCACAGGTCAGCTTAACCAGAGGACACAGGACAGTTTTGATTTTTTTTTTGATTGGCTGTTGGGTTAGGAAGGGTTCACTGGGGTAAGGAGGTTCTTTAAGGTGTGCAGAGACAGGTGTCATCTATCCAGGATCTAGCTTTCCTTGCTGTTGGCCTATGTGGAACTTTGGTAGGTAGAGTCAGATGTCTTGAATCTCTGCTCCCTAACAATGCTCCCATCTGTGATGGGGTGGGGACAGTTTTTCTAATGTTTGATCAGTCAGTCAATGCACATAGCCAGGTGGTAAAGGTGGTATATTTGAAGGCTGTCAGAATGATTGAAATGCAATAAAGTTGGTAGATTTCTTATGAGTATTCATTTATTCAGAAGCCATAATGGACATTGCTAATATATAGAAAATTATGATAGTTTGTGATTGAAATTATTACTTTATGTGTCCGTGGGTCCCCCAATGTGTGGGAACCTTTGAGCCTGAGTTAGAGCAAACCTCACAGACATACCCACTTGCAGCGAGTAGCCTACAGTCTGGAGAGTCAACCTGGCAGCAGAGTTCAGGAGCTGTAGGGCCTGAGAATTTTCCCCTCTTCAGCAAAGATCACAACATGTTAATTTCTCAAACACAATATCCAGAATTAAGACAGTAAACAGCAGAAAGAATTTTAAGCCACAGCTGGTAATCTGTGAATCAGGGAAAAAAACCAGGTGGCTGCAGAGTATGATCCAATTGGTGGACACCAGTGGCGTGTTCACCTACATGCATGCACTGCTTAAAGACAGGGATGTGCTCTGAGAGACGTAGAATCTTAGTTACTCCTTTATTGCCAAGACAAAATACCATAACTTAGAAACGTACAAAAGAATGATTTTGTACTTATGGTTTCAAAGGAATAAGAATTCATCATGGCGGGGAGACATGGCAGGAAGTGACAGGAAGTTTAAAGGCAGGCAGGAAGTAGAGAGTAAACAGCAAATAAGATATAAAAACTCAAAACCCACCCCCAGTGACATACTTTCTATAGTAAGGCTCCAAATCTCAAAGGACCCACAATTGTCCTAACAGCTCTACCATCTTGGTTATTTATAGAGGGCATAGCTCCTCAATATTACAATATGGCAGAAGGCACCCAGGTCATGGTGGGCACATGCACCTGCACACAGCTAGACAATACAGGCTAATTCACCCATGTTGTCTCCAGGTACAACAAAGAAATAGTGAGTATCAGGTACATGAGGCTGTTGCTGTACAACAGGGAAGACTCTTGTACACTAACTTGGTTAACCAAAAGAAGTGCGTTGGAGTAAGTACAAACTAGGATTGGAGATATTCTTTACCATAATCAAAGCCTGTATAGAATTCTGTGTGCTGCGGTTTCATGTGAATGGCAGCACAGTAGTTTTCCATACAGCAGTGCCATCCACATTTGAGCAGTACCTTGGTATATGGTGATCCCAAGGCTATGGTGTCAGCAACAGGAGTTCTTCTGCTCCATTATACTTTCATGGGTGTCAGTGACTAAGGTGTTGGGTTTTATCCCATGGCTGTTTAATCATAGGACAAGCATTTACTGGGTCTTTTACTTAACAGTCACTGAAGCAGATGTTGGACAGACAGTGGAGGCCAAGTCCAGCCTATGATTTCATGAATGTGAGACTTATAATGAGGGGATGGTGATGCATGCTTAAGACAACTCTCCTAGGTATTTAATAACAAAATGGGTAATAAATAGAAAAATATATGGAGTGTATATATAAACGTTCAGTTAAGGAACTATTAAAGCAGAGGATACATACAGCCTAAGATTGCTATCTCCCATGAAGAAAAAACAAGAAATAAAATAATTCAGAACAGGGGCTTAGCAATCAAGTCCACTGTCCATTTCCTTCCCCCTTCTTGGCAGCAAGCAGCCCATTACAGCCATGAGGGACAGAGGGAAGGGTGTCCCTCTTGAGCCTCTTCTCACAAGCCAGTCACACGTGTGCTGGTCTAAAGGAATAGACCCATAGCTCTGTTGAGATGTGTCCCTTCCAAAGCTGGCACCCACAGTGAAGGGTAAATCTTTTTGACCTGGTGAGTGAGAAGTACCCAGGAGTATCAGAAGAACCAGCAGGCCCTGTGTGTACAACTCTGCACTTCTCTCTTCTCCACAGTCTTCCTGCCTTCTGCGGCCTGCTGAGCTTTATGTGATGGAAAGAATCAGGGCAAAGGACACCACAGAGAGAGGGAAGATTCAGGCTCCACCCTACTGTCTGCAACAGTGACTGGAATCTGGAGTCTACCTGCAGTGTGGGCCAGCAGATAACTGCATCCTATAAACAAATTGCTGATACTCTCCTCTGAGAACATTTGTGAAAGGGATAGTGCGTTACAGAGTGCTCAAACCAAATTGTTCCTTGAAACCATAAAAATTGGTTCAAATCAAAACTCATTTCTAGACATAGTTTTTTTGGGTTCTTTCAAGACAGGGTTTTTCTGTATAGCCTTGGCTGTCCTGGAACTTGCACTGCAGATCACCACCAGTGCCAGGCTACAGATACAATTTATCAAATCATTTTTGAAGCTTTGTTAAAAGTCAAAGGATAAAGAATAACTCCATCCTATGCACCCAAACTAAACCTTCTGTACCTGGATCCAGGCACCCACCTAGGCTGGAGAAATGGCTCAGCAGTTAAGAGCACTGGCTGCTGTTCCAGAGGATTTGGGTTCAGTTAGCAGCACTCAGATGGTGGGTCACAACCATCACTCCCTCCAGTGCCAGGGCATCTGACACCCTCTTCTGGCCCAGAAGCACTAGGCATTCATGTGGCACACAGACATAGATGAATGAGGCAATTTTTTACTTTTGGAATTTATCATGCATAGTTGTTGTATCATTGGGAGAAGATGGAATTAGCCCCTCCCTCTCTGTGTTAAGTTGGATTGTACACAAAACATTCATCAATGAGTTCATTGGTCAGTAATTAGGTAGTTACTATTTTAGTCATTTTATTTATTTATTTTTATTATTTTTTATTTATTTATTTTACATACCAACCACAGCTTCCCCTCCCTCCTCTCCTCCCATTCCAAACCCCAGCCTCCCATCTACCCCCCTCCCCATCCACCCCTCCTCTATCTCCATTCAGAAAGAGGCAGGCCTTTCTTGGGCATGAATAAACATGGCACATCAAGTTGAGGAAGGACCGGGCTCCTCTCAAAGCATCAAGGCTGGATGAAGTAATCCCAGCATGGGGAACAGTTTCCCAAAAGCCAGCTAAGCACCAGGGACAGGTCATGATCTCACTGCTAGGAGCCTCCTCACAAACAGACCAAGCTACACAACTGTCACACACATGCAGAGGACCTAGGTCGGTCCCATGCAGGCTCCCTAACTGTTGGTCCAGAGTCCATGAGCTCCCACAAGCTCTGGTCAGCTGTCTCTGTGGGTTCCCCCCTCATGACCTTGACGCCCCTGGCTCATACATTTCCTCCTCCCTTTCTTCAGCAGGACTCCAGGAGCTCAGCCCAGTACTTGGCTGTGGATCTCTTCATCTGCTTCCATCAATTACTGGATAAAAGCTCTCTCATGACAATTAGGGTAGTTAGTCATTTTATTATATAAAAATCCTTGGTGGATTGTTGAATGTATTTTCAAGTGATTCTGATATTTGTAAAAATTGATTCTGATAATATTTGTAAAAATTTACTAGAGATTATTTTTAAAGATTTGTTTTTATTATTTAATATGTACATATGTATGTCTGTGTGAGTTTATGTACATCATACACATGCAGGAGCCTGCTGAGACAGGAGTGTTGATACCCTGAAACTGAGTTATGGGCAGTTTTGAGATGCCTAACATGGATGCTGGGAAACAAACTCAGGTCCTCTGAAAGGGCAGCAAATGCTCTTAACCGTTGGGCCATCATTGCAGCCTGAGATTATTATTATTTTATCTTGTGAAAGAGTGAAAATGATTGGTATTCAAAAAGTTGCTATGGCTGATCATAAAACCATTTCTTCCCAACAATCACCAGGGATAATTTAAATCCAGACACTGAGGGTGGCCTGCTTTGTGTCGTGTGCTTATTTAATGGTCTCTGCAACATAAACACCACGAGGCCGGACCTTTCAGTACAGGGATGGTGTTAGCCCAGTGTACCAGTTCTGCAAGTCCCACTAGGACAAACATGGTGATGAGTGGCTGCTGACCACCCTCCAGGTGGTGTGACAAATACCACATACATGCAGGGACAGTACAGACCCAACTTCTGCTGTCACTCTGAAGTTACAATGTGGGAGTCCTTGGAATCATTATGTAAACAAAACATCATCTGTCATAAGGCTACAGTTGGGTTTGACTTTTTGTTTTGTTACTACTTTCTGAATCTTTAACCTCCAACAAAGAAGGTAGACTAGTCAGATTCCTAACTTGCTGGCCAGGCCACAGGGGCCGTAACTGACCTCTTTTATTCGCTAATGGCATGTGTGCACATAAGACATCTGTAAAGTCAGGTAGAATCTTGATGCCCCTCTCTTCGCCTCCCACATGCTACGTACCCTGGGGAGTTTGAAAGTCTGTTTTTCATTCATACCAAGGAAGAAGAGCAGGATGACAGGAGAGTGAACATCAGAAAGAAGAGACTAAATGAGCTTCTCTGCTGGGATGAACCAAACCCAGCAAAAGGAGGAGGAACAAGAAACTAGTTTCAGGCAGAGAATCAGTCCGTCTCCTCCATCCATCTTCAGTTTGTAATGATGTCACCTTGTCTAGGCTGCCTGTGGTGTCCAGAACCCTCTCCCTAGAATATTTCTGCTTAAGAAGAGCAAGAGAGCTTATTTTCTGGATGGCAGCAGGCTGTGTTCCTACATGTACAGGCTGGTGTAATGCCAGCCCTCATCTCCTACCCCTGATGACCCTGAGATTTCCAACTCACACTGATGAGAGGGCTAAGAGGGATCCTCTGGGAAATACAGCCCTGAGAGCTGGGCTCATCTGTCAGTGCCTGACCTAGCTTTCCCTCACCCCACCACCACCACCTCTGCTGGCTGCTCTTCTCTGTGAGAAATGGTACTTCCTTCCTCCCTTCTACGGGTTTCTTATTTCCTTATTCCCCAAAGCCTTAGCCCTGACCTTATGCTCCTTCCTAGGACTGAGTTGAGAAAGGAGTAGGGCCCCTCTAATACCTTGTCCCTGTGAGACAGTTTAGTTAATCTTTTTGTCACATCACAAAGAACGTAGAAATAGAGGTGCCTCCCTAAGAGCTGAGAGCGGAGTATGCTAGTGAAAATGCTACAGGTGCCTTGGAAACACACAATGTCTGGTGGGGCTGGCTGGTCAGTTTTGCAATTTTAGTTTAGACATGAAAAAGAGACCTATGGCCAGCTGGGCAGTAATGGCACAGGCCTTTAATCCCAGCACTCGGGAGGCTGAGGCAGGTGAATCTGTGAGTTCTAGGCCAGCTTGGTTTACAGAGTAAGTTCCAAGAAAGCCAAGGCTACACAGTGAACCCCTGTCTCAAAAACTAGAGAGGGGGAGAGAGAGACTTACTGACTGACTGACTGACTGAAGGTAAAGTGTCAGTTCCAGGTTAAAAAAATAAAAACCAACCTGAGGCAATGCCTGGGAAAGCAAGTGTTGGCTACAGGAATTATTCTCCTATCCTTAGGAGCCCTGATCCTCTACTGAGATGGCCACTCCTTGACTCTCAGCATCCTCAGTTCTATCAGTATTAAAAAGTATGTACTCTGACCTAGAAGACTGAAAAGACAAAGGTGTATAGTGTGTTCACATTGCACAATTACAGGAAATGACCTGTGGATGGAGCAAGATTTCTGTTGCAGCCTTTTAGAAGAAATGACCTGCTGGGAGTTTCCCCAAGCACCATGCCTGTCTCTCTCTGCCCCTGACCCCAGCAGGGAGGCTCAGCATAAATACCAGCCTCCTCTCACTGACAGCCACAACCACCCATCTCTACCCACCAGACATCAGGTGAGGGACAAACCTATGCACAGATACTTAGTGTGTGCTGTGTTTCAGCAAGTGTGCTTTCCTCTCAAGGGAATTCCTCACTTCCGTTCACCTGGTGTGGGATTTGTGCCGGCTGAGGGGGCACAATGCTTCCTGCTGAATCAGAGGCTCCTGGAGGGAGTGGTGATCTCTGCTCCTGCAGCTCCATCAGAACTGCCTGCTGCCTTCATAAACAGTTCAGCAGGCAGGTTGGGGTCAGAACTGAGACCTTGTGGCTCTGAGCGCGGTCCTGCTGTGAGGTCTCCAGGGGCCACTGCTAGGACACTACTGAACATCAGTAAGACAGAACAACCAGGGCGTCTGTGGATGAGACACCCAAGAGGGAGGCGCCAGACTGTGGGCATCTCCTTCAGCCTGTCCTTTCATTTCAGCAGGATGAAGCTTCTCACTGGACTCATTTTCTGCTCCTTGGTCCTGGGAGTCAGCAGTCAAGGCTGGTTTTCATTCCTTAGCGAGGCTTACCATGGTAAGGCTTTGGGGACTGAGAGACCCTCTAGGGGTCTCCTGAGTGTTGGGAGAATTCCTGCAGATTCCGGAGTGTTAGCACCTAGCTTTGATCTGCCTTTTGTGATTGCTAGCTCCTGTCTCTGGTACCCTCTGTTTGAAGTCTTATCTGAGAGTTTCCTAAGAGGTTTAAAGCCTATGCAAACTTGGTTTAGGACCAACCCAAAACACTGTAGTATTCCTTTACTGAGAATTTGTATTTGGCATTGTCCCTTTAGGGGGCTTAGATAAGAGGTTTTGGTAAATGGAATTGACTTACTAAGGTGTAAATTGTATAACAATGAAAGGGCCCTTTGCTAAGCTACAGTGGTTCAGTCCAGACAGATGAATCCACCTTGCAGTTGGAAAAGGCTAAGATTCATCTTTGAGGTGCCTCTGTGTCTTCATTCCATGGACCCTCGTTAACACCACCTGTTATACAACACCCGAGCATTCAGAAGAGTTGGACTCACTGTCCTGCTTGTCAGGATGGACCAGGGACTCTGGCAAGACTTCCTGAAATGCACTGCCTACAGCAGGGGGCAGAGCAGAGATCACAACCTAGCTATGCTTGAGGACAATCCTGTCTGTCAGTCTGCCGGACACTTTCTACATTCATTTGTGACCAATATAAGGTACCAGTGGCATCACCTAGAGAGTTGTAACACCACCCAGGTCTGGACCAGTCATCCCCCTGCACCTAGAGACTCAAGATTGGCCTTGGGTGTGGCCTGGCATGGTGACTCTCAGTGTCTCCTCAGAGGATCAGAACCTGCAGCCACAGCTGAGATCATTGCTTCAAAGCTCCCTCAAGACAGCACAGAACCTGTGCAGTCTAGTCCAAGGGCAGAGATGACAGTGTCACTGTGGTGCACATGCTCTCTGTCAGGACAGAAATCTTAGGGATCAGAGTCGATGCTCCCTGGGTGCAGCCCCCCTCTGCCTTCTGTATACTAAGTCACCTCAGGATGGGACTTCCTAGCTGAGGGTAGCTGCCTCCAGAAACACTGGCCCTTGCTTGGAGGTGGCGTGCTCACAGGGCATTTTCAATGGCTGTAGAGACACTAGGTTGCACTACTAAGGAAATGTGCTTTGAGGTCCAGTGGCAGAAGCTGACGACTCTGTAGCAAACACTTCCACGATACTGAAGCTGACACACTCTGCTATGTAATGACACTGTGCTGCCTCATTGGCTGCTTCCCACCCAGGTGAGGGGCAGCTCACAGCAGCACTGTGGAAGAAAGGTGAACACAGGGCAGCTGGGTCCCATAATGGCCCTCCTGAGTTACTAGGAGACGACAGTGAGGATCAGGAGATGATCTTCCATTCACGCTCTCAGCTGCTCTGACCACAGGCTCAAACCATGAGTTCTTTTCATCCCTTTCATCCTCTCTAAGGCATGGGCAGAGCTTTAAGGTTCATGTTCCTGCTGTCTTTCCCATCTAGGGGCTGGGGATATGTGGCGGGCTTACTCTGACATGAAGGAGGCCAACTGGAAAAACTCAGACAAATACTTCCATGCTAGAGGGAATTATGATGCAGCCCAAAGGGGACCAGGAGGAGCCTGGGCTGCTGAAATCATCAGGTAAACATAGATTGATTGGAAGACTGGACCTGGGTAGCAGGGCTTGACACTTCTGGGGGAAGTAGTAAAAGATTAGTTCTGGAGAGTGTCATGCTAATCTTAGATCCCTCCTACTCTTCCTTATCCCGGTACCGGCTCCATCTACGCCCAGTGTAGACCCTGGGTTTGGGCAGTCAGCACACAGCCATGCTATGTGAGCCTGCTCCCAAATGTAGACAGGGAATGACTCTCATCATCACCAGTGTTTCTGGTGTTCAACTAGTGTGGGGTGACCAGTCTGGGCTGACCTCCTGCCTGGCCTTCCTGGGTTCCTCCTAAATCCATACCATGCAAATGAGAGAACTGGGGGTGTCTACTGTGGCCATGAAGCTTGGTGATAGATCTCCTCCATCTCTGCTTCTCCTAGTAATGCAAGAGAAGGCATTCAGAGTTTCATAGGCCGTGGACACGAGGACTCTATGGCTGACCAGGAAGCAAACAGATGGGGCCGCAGTGGCAATGACCCCGATCACTACAGACCTAAAGGACTGCCTGACAAATACTGAGCATCCTTCTTACTGCCTCAGGAGGCTGTGATGTGGGCCTTGAAAACAGGGTCTGGGGTTCTTCATTCCCATGAACACTGGAGTTGCTTGGGAACACACAATAGTTATCTCACATGAGTATGGACCAAGAGTTTCAAAACTGTGTTATTCTTGGAGTAGTAACTACTTGCTTGAAAAGAGGGTAATAAACACTAACATGGAACTGGAGCTGAGCCTGAGTATCTGTCATTGAAGGACATTTCTGGGTTCACACAGGGCAGACAACACTCTCACAGAATCTGGCATGATCCCTTCTCTGGGCTCCTGTGCTATGGGTATGTTGTTATTTGCAGGCCTTTCGATGTCCAGGCCCTTACTCCCTGTCAACCACGTCCAGTCACCTGTTCTCATACCACAGCCTTGTGCTCCCTGTCTCTGGGGACCAGGTACACAACCATAGGAGGACTTGCCCTTGCAGCTATCACCTGATCTTGCTCACTCCTCAGCAGCACCGAGACAAATCCAGTATTGCACAACTTCTCCATCCTAAGAAATATTCCCAAGTAGTTTCCTCTCGTCTTAGGTCACTATTTCTGTGAGAAAATACTATGGCCAAAGCAACTTAGAGAAGGAACAGTTTGTTTGGCTTACACTTCCACATCACTGAAGCAAGTCAGGGCAGGAACTCAAACAGAGCGGGAACCTTGTGTCAGAAGCTGATGCAGAGGTCATGGAGAGGTGCTGCTTACTGGTTTGCACCTCGTGGCTTGTTCAGCTGGCTTCCTCATAGAACTCAGGACCACCATCCCAGGGATGGCACCACCCACAATGGCTGGGCCCTCCCCCATCAATCACTAAGAAAATGCCTACAGCCAGATCTTATAGACACATTTTTAATTGAGGCTCCCTCTTCTCCAATGACCCTCTTGTGTCCAGTTGACACAAAACCAGCCAGCACACCTCTGCTTGACTTACATTGAGTCCAGAGAAATATCACAGGGAAAACTGTGTCTGGGGATACAGACACAGCATCAACACCAAGATGCAGCCTGTTTGTGTGGCCTTTGACATCCCTGTTCTGGGGAAAAAGCCACTGTCCTTCTAAGCCTATTCTGGCTGTACAACCTACACACTCCTCAGGAGTCTGAGCACTTTCCTCCTTAGATAGGAACTCTGAATGCTTTTCTCATACTGCACAGCTAAGAAATAGATGACCTGGCCTTTCCATACTGGTGAACAGACTTCTCTGTCCACATGTTCTACTTGTCACATGCTAAGAATTGGTGGTTGTTGAGACAGGGTCTCACAATGTTACTCAAGCTAGTCTTGAACACAAGAGATCCTCCTGCCTCAGGCTCCCAAGTTCTGGGATTACAAGCATGTGCCACCACACCAGACTGTTTAAAAATGTTTTATATGAGTATGGTGTGTGGGAGAGTACTGTGCTGGCTGGTTTGATGTCAATTTGACACAAGCTAGAGTCATCAGAGAGGAGGAAATCTCAATGGAGAAAATGTCTCCAAAAGATCCTGCTGGAGGTTGTGTAACTTGGTCTTCATGTGAAACTCCTAACAGTGACAGCAGGGTCTGTCTCTGACTGTGTTGCCTGCTTTGGAATCCAGCCATAATAGAAGAGGAGGTGCCTAATCTCGCTGCAACTTGACATACCGTAGCTGGCTGATATCCATGGGAGGCCCACCTGTATCTGAAGAGAAACAGTGGAGGAGTGGATGGTCGGAGAGGAGGGTATAGGAACTTGGAAGAGGGGAGAGAGGGCAAATTTGATTGGGTTGTAAAGAAAATTTATACATACACATACAAACACACACACAAATTAAAAATATCTGGCTGTAGGGCATTTTCTTAATTAGTGGTTGATGGGGGAGGGCACAGCCCATTGTGGATGGTGCCATCCCTCACCTGGTGGTGCTAGCAAGCCATGATGAGCAAGCCGGTAAGCAGCACCCCTCCATGGCCTCTGCATCATCTCCTGCATCCAGGTCCCCGTCTTGTTTGAGTTCCTGTCCTGACTTCCTTCAGTGATGGACTATGATTATAAGTGTAAGTCAAATAAACCCTTTCCTCCCCAACTTGCTTTTGGTCATGATGTTTCATCACAGCAATAGTGACCCTATGACATGTGTATGTTCATGCTTGCTAGTGTGTGGAGGTACAGAAGCCTCTTGGTTGATGTTGGCTGTTGTCCTACTTTGTTTCTCTGTTGCTGTGATAAATACTTTAACCAGTTGTAGGGGAAAGGGTTTACCAGGCTTAGAGGTTACAGTCTGTCACCAAAGGAAACCAAGGCGAGAACCTAGAGGCCGTCACTGAAACAGAGACTACAGTGGAGCACTGTTTCCTGGCTCTAGTTTGTGTACAGTTGACAACAACTAACCAGCATGGGTATCTTCCTCGGTCGCTCGCACTTCTGTTTACTGAGGCAGTTCTCTCTGAAGCTGCAGCTTGCCTGCTCCTGCTGGCTCTCTGTCCTTGCTCCCTGGGCACTGGGGTTAGAGGCAGCTACCACACCTGCCCAGCTTTTATGTGGGCCCTGGGAATGCAAACTCTAGTCCTCATGCTCCTCAGACAAGTGCTACCCACTGAACCACCCTCTCCCGCACGGTGCAGACTTTAATGTCTCTCATATTTATAAAGCCTTGGAAGGCTTGCTTTATTCAGCCTCACAGCTCGTCCTTTCTCTGATCTTTTGTTCTCTTTTCCTGCATTTCATGAAAATCTAGAACCCGACTTGGGGCCTCACTCTGCTGTAGGAATCTGACCACGGACCTGCCCGCTCAGTACTACACTCTCCTGGAGTCAAGTCCATGGCCACACTACCCTCAAGGCCAGTGCTTTGAGCTTGGTCACAGAGCCACCCTGCCACCACTGTCTCCCCAATCTTATTTATTCTGCCCCCAATTCCTTTTGTCCTAACTCCGAGACAGAGCTTATCCCCTCTCCCTCTCCCTCACCTCTGTTTGAACCTCCTCACAGGAACTGGAGATGTTCTGTTGGGAACTACTCTGCTCTATGTTCACATTTCCTTTATTCTTTCAGTGTTTGGTTTTTCTCTAGACAGGGTCTCACTACATAGTCCTGGCTGTCCTGGAACTCACTATGTAAACCAGGCTGTCCTCAAATTTATGGAGATCTGCCGCTTCTGCCTCTCAAGTGCTGAGATTAAAGGCATTAGTAATAAGTTTCTCTGGTCCTGCCTGGCCCCGCAGTTGGGACAAATCTCTCCCACCCACATCCCTCAACTGCTTGGTCCCAAGTAAACACACAGATCTAGCTAAAGAGTTTTCTCTGCCAAGCCCCAGCAGTCTGACAGCCCACTTATAAAATACACACACAGATGCTTATATTATTTAAACTGTTTGGCCTAATGGCTCAGGCTTTTATCTATCTAGTTCTTACATCTTAAATTAATCCATTTCTATAAATCTGTACCTTGCCACGTGGCTCATGGCTCACCAGCATCTTCACATGCTGCTTTTCATGGCAGCGGCTGGCAGTGTCTCCCTCCGCCTTCCTGTTCTCTCAATTCTCCTGTTAGTCCCGACTATACTTCCTGCCTGGCTACTGGCCAATCAGTGTTTTATTTATTGACCAATCAAAGGAACACATTTGACATACAGACCATCCCACAGCACACAGAGGCTTATATTATTTACAAACCATATGGCCTATGGCTTCAGTTTATATTAACTAGGTCTTTCAACTTAATTCAACCCATTCCTATTAATCAATATGTTGCCAGGTGGCCGAGGTATTATTGGTCTGCTGGCATCTAGTGCTGTGGGATGGTCTTTCTGTGCGCTGTGAATATATCTGTTGCTATGATTGGTTAATAAAGAAGCTGCTCTGGCCTATGGTGAGTCAGGTTTTAGCCAGACAGGAAATCCAAGAGAGAGACAGGAAGAAGAGAGGCAGAGGTGGAGGAGATGCAGCCAGCCACCAAAGGAGCAACAGTGCCCAGCTCTTCTATTCTTTTCAGTTGTCTTTCCTCTGAAAATATAACTTCACCCATCTCCTCCCCTGAAGTACTCAATTCCACTTTGAGCCCCCGTGCCCTCCTGTGATTTGTCTTCTCTGCCAGAAGAGGGCGCTGCCAAGGCAAGCCCGAAATAAGACCCCTGCTTCTGTACACTTGGCTTCTTTCCAGCTGGTGTTTCTGGGACCCCCGGTACCCTCACCCCAGAGAGTTTTAGGACTAACAAAATCCAAGTCTGCTTCCCACAGGTTCAGTGGCAGCCCAGCTAGATTGCCAAGGGATTCAGAAGTATGTATCTTACCTTTCTTTCCATGGCTGGCTCTCCCTGCCCCTCCCTGGCAGTGCCCTGTTGGGGGCAAATTCCCAGGAAGGCTGCTAGAACCCCAGCTGCCTGTCACTAGGTTTAGCTGCATGCAGAGGCTGCTTTCTGACAAGCACTTGACTGACACCTCAGTGAGGGGTTTCCCGTTTGTTGCCTTTGTCTCATGACACCCCACAAGCTTTACCTTCCATCCAGTGGCCTACAGCCACATGCTTGCCAAGTCTCATCGTTCTGAGGGGCACTGTCCCAAATCCATGCCTGCTTCATTTGTCCTGCTGCTGCTGCTGATCTCCTGCTACTGACTCCTCCCTTTTTAAGTCCGCCTGTTTCCTACCTCCTGTCCCTTCACTGACAGAAGGGCTTTTCCCAGAGCTCTTCACTTTCCATCTCTGGCAACCCAATCCAACACCTCACAGGGCCCACCAGGCCACCTCCTGCCCTGTTGAACTGAGTGAGGTCTGTCCACCTATTTTGTTGCTGTTTCCAGACCGGTGTTCAGATCTCAAGTTGCCCACCCAATCAATCAGTCGTTGTGGCGGTTTGAAAAGGTATGGCCCCATAGACTCATGTGTCCCTACAGGGACCTGTACTATTAGGAGGAGTGAGTGGCTTTGTTGAAATGGATGTGACCTTGTCACAGGAAGTGAGTCACTGTGGGGGTGGGCTTTGAGGTCTCAGATGCTTTATTCAGGCTCAGTGGCTCACGGTGCTTTTCCTGCTACCTGCAGATCAAGATGTAGGACTCTCAGCTCCTTCTCCAGCACCATGTCTGCCTGTGCACTGCCATGCTCTCCACCATGACGATAATAAACTCAACCTCTGAAACTGTAAGTTAGCACCAATTAAATGTTTTCCTTTATAATAGTTGTCAAGTTGTTGGTGTCTGTTCACAGCAGTAGAAACTCTAATTAAGACAGTGCTGTCATCCCTCTTCTCGGCTCCCAGGCCTTATACCCTTTAGCTACCACCTCATTTTGTCTTTGGGAAGAGGAGCCCCTGGAGTCCTGGCAATGGATACACTGGTCTTTCCACCCCTTGTTCCTGACTCAAAGTACAACCCTTGCACTGTGAGGTCTAAGAGACCTTTTTCCTATGGTTCAAACTCAGTCTCTAAAACCATAGAACTGAAACACTATTCCATGAGTACCCTCTGGCCTTGCAGGAGAAGGGAGGCTGACTCTGCCTGGAGCTGTTTCCACTGCACATCTCACAGGCGGCTTCCTCTAGCCCACATCTTTCACTGAGGTAAGGCTAAATTGCTGTGACAACAATAACTCCAAATACTGAAGCTTATGGAACCTACAGACGCACCTCACACTTAGCAGTTTAGGGCCCATATCTCAGCTACCATGGGCTTCAGCTCTGCATTTCACATTCCTTCCAAGCTGTTTTACCACACTGCAGTCTTGCACCTCAAATTATGATCTGAAGGCCAGAAACATCAGTCGCCTTGAATCTTGTCAGAAGTACAAAACCTCAGGATCTGCACCAGATCTGTTGTGACATTAAGGATCACCTCATTTGTGAGTACCATGAAAACCAGAAATGCGGGTGCCCTACTACAGAAACCATTTAGAATTACAAGATTGAGGAAACAGAACACTAAGTTAAGAGCAGGAGCTCTCCCAAGCAGCAGATTCTGTTACTGTGAGTGCACACGGGGCTTCCTGGGGGCATAAAGGCTGATTGAGTCCCAAGGCATTCCCAAAGCATATCCACAAGGTCACACATACCCATGAAATAGGACAGTTTACTATGAAATGTTACTCAACGGGAGGGTTGAAAATACTATGACATAGCTGGGCGGTGGTAGTATATACCTTTAATCCCAGCACTTGGGAGGCAGAGGCAGGCAGATCTCAGTGACCCATTTACCTGTTCTACATGGAGTGTCAGTTCTTATTCCTGGGCAGGTGGCTCTACACTCAGTTCCTAGGTGCCAGATCCCATGGTAAAGCTCTCTATCGTTTAATCCACACAATCAAAACTTAAAAGAGACAAAGTACCTCACCAAGATCATTAGTGGGGAGATACACCCAGGCTGAGCGGCCACCCTCCCAGGACAAGCTCTTGTCTGCTCTGTCACTCTGTAGCGGTCAGTAGTCAGATCCAGACACAAAAATGAAAGCGAGACAACCACAAATCGAGTGTGTCCCGAACTTTTCAGCAAACGACAGATGTGAAAACACTGCCTCACGCTCAGACTGTTCTAATGTCAATGTTTGGCTGAAGAGGATTTTATTTTCTTTGTCTTGGAAAATAAATTCACGTGACGTGGGCCAGGAATACTTGTTGGGAAATAACGATTGTGGTAACTTGCCCTAGACAGGGAGACGAGGACATGATGGCAGCCATGCCAGTTCTTGGCATCTGCTTGCCTTGAGATATGCTCTGGGCTATATTTCAGCCACCATGTAGTGACGAAGGCAGAAAGTGAAGGGAGAGCTCTCTCCCATTACCTCAATGCAGTCTCACATTTAGCGTCAGCCAACACACCCCAAACCCAGGTGCTGCCTTGTTTCCCTGACAACCACTTCAGTCTACCAGGGCAGGTCATATCCACGTCATGGGTAGGTACGACAGAATGTGTGCTTCTCTGGCTTGGTGTAAATGGGGGGAAAGAAAGAGGTCACTTATTCAGTATGTCTAACACCATTCCACACTGGATTTACCCAAGATGTTCCTGCAAACTGCTCAGAAATCAATCTCATGTCCACGTTCTGCTCAAACAAATCCTTCATCATTTATTACCAATACAACATAAAGGCTCACAAATAACAATCTAGTAACATGGCTTAAATAACACCATCATTTGTTATAACTGACATTAGTGCTTGACTTTCTCTTACCATAGCTCTTTAAAAATAATTTTTAAAAGTGGGCGGACGGAAGGAGTGGCACACACACCTTTAATCCCAACACTTAGAAGGCAAAGAAAGGAAGGCAGATCTCTAAGGTCTTTGCCAGCCTGGTCGACCTGGTCTAGCATGTTCCAGGCTAGCTAGGGTTAAAAAGTAAGACCCTGTTTCCAAAAAAAGAAAGGAAAAGAAAAAAAGTGCATGACTCTTTTGGGTAATATTCTTTTAAAATTACAGATAATGTATTTCCAGTTATGAGTCAGTATATATAAGTTTAGAATAGAAAATATCAAATAAATACTGGAAAAATACTTTAAATTGAGCTCAACTCAGATATGGGCAATTTTATTTAAAACTCTAGTTTGAATTTTCAATGTTTATTACATATGTCAACAAAAACAATGTCATTGTTCTAAGTCTTAACTCGGTAATTTCTAGATGGCCTCAGACAAGTGTAAATAGTACTGAACTCCAGTTCACAATATTATCTGTCCTCATGGAGCAAAGCGTCTGCCCCCAAAAGATCTGCCACAGTAGAAAACGATTCCCTGATGCACTAACATCACAAACACCACTGTGTATGCACTGAACACCACATGGCAGTGAGCAGTCCCATGCTCGGGCCACGGAACCATGACCAACTTCTCCCAAGAGATGACTTTGGTTGACAAACTGAGGTCATAGAGCCACAAGAGCCAAGAGCCAAGTGCCAAGGTGGAGATGGTGGCAAGAGCAGCTGCAGCAGCATGGCAGGTTCTGTTCCTGGCATGGTTTGGGGTATCCCTTTTCCTTCTGTGGCAAAGTCCTATGAAGATTCCGGAGCAGGATTCCACTTGGTCAAAATGATACCATGTCCCGACAGATCTCCCACTAGGCCTGCTGTGACCAGAGGAACCGGTCACACTTCTCAAGCATGGCTTGTATCAGCGCTCTGAAATTCCACAGAAGGAACAAGCAAATTCAGTTGTCCTAGTTCATTCTTAATAGCAAAGCAAAAACTCTAAAGACTAAAGAGGACTCAACACACTGTGATAAAAGACACAGGCTGAAACCAGCAGAGTGGGCTGGGAACATCATCATTCGGGAACTGGAATGTTGCCAGGCATAGATGAGGTCTCAGGTTCAATGCCCAGTATTGGGAAAAAAGAAAGTGATCAACAAAATGAACAAGCAATCTGGAATGGGAGAAAGTACATACAAATCCTACCTGGTAAGAGGCATCTAGATATTTAGAATATGGTGGAATTCCACAGCTAAACTAGCAACCTGACTCTAAAATGGGCAATAGACTTAGCTATTTCTCCAAGGATGATTTCAAAGCTGGTAAGCACAAATATTCATTCAGCATCACTACCAGTTGAGAAGCTCTTCTCAAATCTAAAACCTCTGAAACCTGGAACACTTCCGTTCCCAGGTCTATTAGCTATGGGATACTCAACCTATATTGTTATCATTCTACTTTGATGAGGCATCAGGGATGTTCCAACTCCACAAAAAGTCGAATGATGGTTGTCAGGGGTTAGAGAATGAAGGCCTGTTTAATAGCTCTGGCCCATCAATTCAGAGGAAAATAGACTAGAAACTGGCTGCACAGCAACCTGCACACACTGAAACACTAAATGCTCTAGACAGCAAATTTCACATGGATTTGCTTTCTTTTTCTTTTCTTTTCCTTTTTTTAAGACAGGTAGTCAATGCTATACAGTCCAGGCTGGCCTTGAACTGCTGATCCTCCTGTCTCAGCCTCCCCAGAGCTGAGATTACAGGTGTGTGCCATCACACTTGCCTATGGTTTGTTGTTGTTGTTGTTTTGTTTTTTTTCTACAACATCTATTTTACCACAAATAGAAAAAGAAAAACTTGAGTAAAATAAGTGTGTGTGTGTGTGTGTGTGTGTGTGTGTGTGTGTGTGTGTGTGTGTAACATTTAAGTAAATAGTTTTGCTTTGTGTTTTAAACTGGATATTGAATTCAGGGCTTCATGCATGATAAATAAATGCTCTGCCATTGAGCCACATGCCCCGCCTCTTCTCACTTTTGAGATGGGATTTCACCAAATCCCCTGTGTCTTTGAACTCATGGTTCTCCTGCCCTGGCCTACTAGGCAGCAAGCTCACAGACCTGTATCAATACCATTCTTAGAGAACTGAGGATGCATGGTAGTGGGGCACTCACACTAAGCTGAAGAGTACCTTGATCATGCTGATGAGTAAAATTTTACTTTGGCCTCTTTATTTACACCATAATCAGCAAATGTGTATCAGTCTCCTTATGTGCTAGTGAGGGGTTGAGACTACATGATCTCTGCACTCCCATCTACCTACTGCTGAAAGTCTGTGCAAGCCTACATGTGCAGGCACCACAGACAGTGTACGGCAGGCTGGCATTACCTCTGTCTTCTCTCAGCGATCCTCAGGATGTCACAGGTTCTGGTAAACTTTGCCGACAACTCAAGGGCTAGACCACATTCCTGTAGCAGTGACCAAGCCCGATCTGGGCCCATGGCCTTAGCTAACAAGAGTGCCACATTCTCCACATTGATGGGGGCAGGCCCATCACTGAGGCTCCCATTCAGTGACTCCTGAGGAGTTGGCCTCATGCTCTTGTTCTGTAGTAGATGTAGGAGAAGCTTCCATTCTTCCAAGGTCTCAGGGATCCACCCTGCACGCAGAAACACAGCGCATACAGGCTCCATACATGAAACGTGAGAACTGTAAGAACACTAAAGACCAAACAAAGACATTCAAGAACAGAGTCTCTTCACCTCAGCATAAACCTTCTGAACACACAGAATTAAAATCATCCTCAAGCTTCCTGGATATGCAACAAGGAACAAAACAGAATCAACCTCCACACTCCTGCAGCAATCAGGTTATAAAGGCTTACATAGATGAACAAATCACTACTTATGAATCATGTTAGGTATATGAGAGCATGTGTGCAGGTGTCCACAGAAGCCAAAAAAGGGTGTTAAAGTCCATGGAACTAGGATTATAGGCAAGTATGATCCACCCAACATGGGGTGATGGGAACCACTCTGGCCTTCTGCAAGAACACCAAGTGCTCTTCCCTGCTCAGCCATCTTGCCAGCTCTCTGTAGCATGAATCTTAACAGTTCTTATTAATAAGATCAAACTCGAGGCCAGTTATGGGGTGAACACTGGAAGATCAGAGAGACAGAACAAGCCACAGCTACCTCACCTTGCCAACTTCTCGGCTGGTCTTGTTTCCTCAGACTGGAAGCCTCTGTGTCCTCATATCCGAATGGGTCTCAGCTAAACTGTGCTGCTCAAAACCTAAAAGCTTAACCAGCCAAATGCTTAACCAGCCAAATGCTTAACCAGCCAAATGCTTCTAGTTTCTGGTCTTCACGCCTTATATATCTTTCCTTTCTACCATCACTCCCTGGGATTAAAGGCTGCTTTCTGGGATTAAAGGCGTGTGTCACCATGCCTGGCCATTTTCAATGTGGCCTTGAACTCACAGAGATCCAGAGGGATTTCTACCTCTGGAGTGCTAGGATTAAAGGTGTGTGTGCCACCACTTTCTAGCCTTTGTATGTATTGGCTGTCTGTTCTCTGACCCCAGATAAATTTATTAGGGTACACAATATTTTGGGGAACACAATACCACCACAGCCCTCTTTTTCTTTTTTTTTTAAGACTCATTCTAGCTGCTGAACAGAAAGAGCTTTAAAGTGGGCAAGAATGAAAGGCAGATGTCCAGTTCTGAGACTACCTATCCCAAGTTATCTCACTGACAACAGCATGTGAAAACATGGAGTATAGTGCTTAAAACGGTAAGCAGTTGTTAAATAGAAACGAAGCCATAATATACCGAAGACTAGGCAAGGCCCCACAGTTTTAACAGTTATCTAAACTATGTAGACAACCTCTAAAATGTTCAAATTTGCTTACTGAAAAGTGAGGAGAGACTTCCAGAACACCACAATGAGGAGTTACATTTGGAATTTACATACCATTGTCCCCTTCCATCAGGCTTATGTCATTCAGATACATAATGTTGGTGAAGGCCTCCCTCCTCCTCTCCAGCTCCAGACAGAGTGTCAGATATCCAGGCCAGAAACTTAAAGGGAACAAAGTTGATAAAAGGAGTAAGTCTGAGACTCGGCTCTTTATCTATTACGTGTGTCTCAAAGGAGGAGTAAAGGCCAAGAGTAGAGCGTGCATGTTCACAAACTACAGTCACCTAACACACACTGACAATCACGCATCATGTACACAGCACACAGAGACAGACACGGCAGGAAAGCTCGGGGCACTGCACTGCTCACGGAGTGCACTGCACACAGAGACAGACAGGAAAGCTCGGGGCACTGCACTGCTCACGGAGTGCACTGCACACAGAGACAGACAAGAAAGCTCGGGACACTGCACTGCTCACAGAGTGTACTGTACACAGAGACAGACACGGTAGAAAAGCTTGGGGCACTGCACTGCTCACAGAGTGCACTGCACACAGAGACAGACACAGCAGTAAAGCTCAGGACACTGCACTGCTCACGGAGTGTACTGCACACAGAGACAGACAGGAAAGCTCGGGGCACTGCACTGCTCACAGAGTGTACTGCACACAGAGACAGACACAGCAGTAAAGCTTGGGGCACTGCACTGCTCATGGAGTGCACTGCACACAGAGACAGACAGGAAAGCTCAGGACACTGCACTGCTCACAGAGTGCACTGCACCCAGAGACAGACAGAAAAGCTCGGGACACTGCACTGCTCACAGAGTGCACTGCACACAGAGACAGACACGGCAGGAAAGCCCGGGACACTGCAATGCTCATGGAGTGCACTGCATATAGAGACAGACACGGCAGGAAAGCTTGGGACACTGCACTGCTCACGGAGTGCACTGCGCACAGAGACAGACAGGAAAGCTCGGGACACTGCACTGCTCACAGAGTGCACTGCACACAGAGACAAACAGGAAAGCTTGGGACACTGCACTGCTAACAGAGTGCACTGCACACAGAGACAGACACGGCAGGAAAGCCCGGGACACTGCACTGCTCACATAGTGCACTGCACACAGAGACAGACCGGCAGTAAAGCTTGGGACACTGCACTGCTCACAGAGTGCACTGCACACAGAGATAGACAAAGCAGGAAAGCTTGGGACACTGCACTGCTCACGGAGTGCACTGCACACAGAGACAGACAGTAAAGCTTGGGACACTGCACTGCTCACAGAGTGCACTGCACACAGAGACAGACAGGAAAGCTCGGGGCACTGCACTGCTTACAGAGTGCACTGCACACAGAGGCAGACAGGAAAACTTGGGGCACTGCACTGCTTACGGAGTGCACTGCACACAGAGACAGACAGGAAAGCTCGGGATACTGCAATGCTCACGGAGTGCACTGCACACAGAGACAGGCAGGAAAGCTTGGGACACTGCACTGCTCACGGAGATCACTGCACACAGAGACAGACAGGAAAATCTCGGGACACTGCACTGCTCACAGAGTGCACTGCACACAGAGACAAACAGGAAAGCTTGGGACACTGCACTGCTCACAGAGTGCACTGTACACAGAGACAGACACGGCAGGAAAGCCTGGGACACTGCACTGCTCACGGAGATCACTGCACACAGAGACAGACCGGCAGTAAAGCTTGGGACACTGCACTGCTCACAGAGTGCACTGCACACAGAGACAGACACAGCAGGAAAGCTTGGGACACTGCACTGCTCACGGAGTGTACTGCACACAAAGACAGACAGTAAAGCTTAGGACACTGCACTGCTCACAGAGTGCACTGCACACAGAGACAGACACAGCAGTAAAGCTCAGGACACTGCACTGCTCACGGAGTGCACTGCACACAGAGACAGACAGGAAAGCTCGGGACACTGCACTGCTCACAGAGTGCACTGCACCCAGAGACAGACACAGCAGTAAAGCTCGGGGCACTGCACTGCTCATGGAGTGCACTGCACACAGAGACAGACAGGAAAGCTCAGGACACTGCACTGCTCACAGAGTGCACTGCACCCAGAGACAGACAGAAAAGCTTGGGACACTGCACTGCTCACAGAGTGCACTGCACACAGAGACAGACACGGCAGGAAAGCCCGGGACACTGCAATGCTCATGGAGTGCACTGCATATAGAGACAGACACGGCAGGAAAGCTTGGGACACTGCACTGTTCACGGAGTGCACTGCACACAGAGACAGACACAGCAGGAAAGCTTGGGACACTGCACTGCTCACGGAGTGTACTGCACACAAAGACAGACAGTAAAGCTTGGGACACTGCACTGCTCACAGAGTGCACTGCACACAGAGACAGACAGGAAAGCTCGGGGCACTACACTGCTTACAGAGTGCACTGCACACAGAGGCAGACAGGAAAACTCGGGGCACTGCACTGCTTACGGAGTGCACTGCACACAGAGACAGACAGGAAAGCTCGGGATACTGCACTGATCACGGAGTGCACTGCACACAGAGACAGACAGGAAAGCTCGGGATACTGCACTGATCACGGAGTGCACTGCACACAGAGACAGGCAGGAAAGCTTGGGACACTGCACTGCTCACGGAGATCACTGCACACAGAGACAGACAGGAAAGCTCGGGACACTGCAATGCTCACAGAGTGCACTGCACACAGAGACAGGCAGGAAAGCTTGGGACACTGCACTGCTCACAGAGTTCCAGCTGTTGCTCTGGGGAGCTTGCCTCTCAGCAATGACCACAAGGCAGAAAAGTGCCACACTGAGTAACAGACTGAAAGGGAAGGGAAGGCCAGAAATGGTGGCATGCTGGTGAGCCGGGATGCAGACCACCCTCAACCAGGAAGAGCATGCAGGTAGATTGTACACCAGAGTTCTCACAATCAGACTGTGGGAGTCCTGACCAGCAACAACTTTAAGACGTTGTTAGGCAATGGAGGGCTTTGTGAATAAAAAGAACAATGAACTGAGAAATAAACAGCGGGTCTAGGCACTGTTTCTGGTTCTGTCACTTATTAGCAGCCTAGTATGGTTATGCCTATCTGGTTTCCACACAGCTGTTAAATTATTGCTCTCCCTAATCTAATCCAAATCTAAAATTCTACATATCTAGTCATTTCAAGGAGTATGTTACCTAAGAATGTCCAATAAGTATTTTTACATCCATTTATTTGCATAAGCAAAACTAGAGAGAAGAACTGTACACACTTACTCTTAATCGGGGGCACCTGGATTTGGCCAGCACTCCCATGAATATGTCAGGAGCCTTAAATTCTTGGAGAAATAAAGCCACATCCTACAAACAAAAATGATTAGCAATTTAGATGCTGCATACTGCTCAAGCTCCAGAGCTCAGACAACCCTAAAAGTTTAATTTCCTGCTTGCTTCCTTTCATTCACAGGGGAAAATCAAAGGTCAGGAACAGTGTCAAAAAGACACAGTAAGCCAGGAAGTGGTGGTGCCCACCTTTAATCCCATAAGCACATGGGAAGCAGAGACAGGTGATCTCTGTTAAGTCTGAGGCCTGCCTGGTCTACAGAGTGAGTTCCAGAACAGCCAGGGCTACACAGAGAAACCTTGTCTTGAAAAATACAAAACAAAAAACCCAACCAAATAAAAAGACAAACGTACCAGAAGAGCCTTCGTGGTACTCGGTCCCAAGACAGTAGAACAAACCCATAAACAAATCTAACCCTGACTGAGACACAACTGAGAATAGCCTTCCTTTTATTCTGCACCGAATACATCTTTTCTGTCCATCCAGAATTCTCATTAAGTTATCCAAACACATTTGCCGACTGCCAGATTTAAGTTACAAGCTGGGGGTGAGAAAGGGGAATGGGGAAGGAGTCAACTCCTAAATCCTACCCTGTAAGAACCTAAAACTGAGATAAGTGCTACTGAGTTACGTCCAATATCGGGACTTGGGTTTCCAAAATCCTTAAAAAAAAAAAAAAATTAAGTGCACGTGCGTGTGCGCGGGGGGGGGTGGGGGATGGTAATTAACAGAAAAAAAATTCTGTTCACAAAGTAACTACAGTAGCCTGGAACTTTCTCCCTGGAGATTTTGTTCCACCCATATCACCTAGAGGGGCATACCACACAGATGAACCTAGAGTGGACATGTGACCCCAAAGAGATGGCTCTCACCTAGGAATGTAAGGTACAAAAGCTAAATCTGTTAGCTGTGGGGTATGCCAACTATAAAACACACACTACATAATGAAGTTTTAGTCGATGATGACTACATATATATGTATGTCGGTGGCCCCATGAAATTATACTGCCTAGTGATGTCATAGCTATCTTAGTTCACATTTATGTTAAATACACTATGCTGTCCATAGGATGAAACTGCATATATGTTCAAGGCACAATTTTGACATTAATAGCTCCTGGGACTTCATACCCTGAACCACAAACTGGAATGACTATAGTCCCTTGAACAGTGAAGGAATGAATCTTTTTAAAACCTCTTCACTCTTGAGTCTTTTCAGAATTTCACTTCCATCCTCATACCTCATCCATGGACATATCCCCGACTCTGCAAATTTCATTCTCCATTTCTTCAGCAAGCTCCATCTGCTGCTCATCATCATCTGAGTCGGACTTGTCACTTTCAAGTGTGACAATCTTCAGAAACATAAACAAAAAAAAGATCAGTTAAAATACTCAGAGTTCTCCAAGTAATATTATCACTTAGAAGTCTCCAAGAGAGTATCCCTGAAGCATTTCCTCTGGCAAAATAGTTTCTAAAACCTAGAGCCTTGGATAGATCTACACGTTCTATATTCGTGGAGTAAACAGTGTCTGTAGGCAACAGAAAAACACAGGAATGAAATGTCAACGATAAACTTTCGCTTTCAAACAGTTTAGGATTAGTGTAGAAAAGACAAGGAAACTGAGTCACAATAGAGAAGGCGGACTTAGCTGAACTGGTGAAGAGCTATGGGAGGAAAAACGAAGGACCTGTTCCTGGGAGAAGAAAGACATTTCTCTTAAAAGAAGAAAGTGAACTCTCATGGAAGGGCAGGACTCTGTCCTGGAAATGAGATGAGCATTCAGAGGTGCATTCAAGAGTTCAGAAAGCACCGCACACGTCTGGAGATAGTCAACAGACTGCTGGTGACAGAACACAACGGTAAGTAAAAGGAGGCTGAAGGGGTGCGACCAGCCTTGGAGCCCCAGTTAAGAAACAGAAATATCTCTCTCTCTCTCTCTCTCTCTCTCTCTCTCTCTCTCTCTCTCTCTCTCTCTCTCTCATCTTTTTTTAATGTAAAGCTGTTCTGTCTGCATGTAGTCTCCATAGTCTGTCTGGTGATTGCAGAAGATGGAAGTGGGCGTGGGATCCCCTGGAACTGGAATTACAGATGGTTTTGAATCACCCTGTGGGTGCTGGGAACTGAACTCTGGTCTTTTGTAAGAGCAGCCAGTGTTCTTAAGTGCCGAACCACCCACCCCTCCAGAATTCTGTCTCCAGACCCTGAGAGAGAATGATTAGTCTATCGCCTCTCCAGGAATCAAGTTTTCTCTTATGAGCAACAAAAGTATCCTTTAAGGCTGGCAGTGGTGGCACAAGCCTTTGATCCCAGCACTGGGGAGGCAGAGGTAGAAGATCTCTGTGAGTTCGAGGCCAGCCTGGTCTACAGAGTGAGTTCCAGGAAAGGTGCAAAGCTGTTACACAGAGAAACCCTGTCTCGAAAAACATATATATATACATACACACATATATATATATACATATATATATCCCTTAAAAGTAATGACCATGAAAACTGTTTTGACCACTATGTAGAAAATGGCTCCAAAAAATAACAAAACCAAAAACAGGAGTTGGCGGTATGGAAGGCAGTATACAGAAAAATCTGACAGTTCCTGTAAACCAAACACATTTTAAGCACTCTACTGTCATGATAATCTCAGTCTACATAAAAACTTGTGTACGACAATACTGGTTATCCTATTTTATACAAAGTGTGAAAGAAACCGAGGCTCTGGGTTAACTAGCACGCTTCCAGCATGAGATGAGCTCGTGTCTCGGAGATCAGGGCTGTCTGACTCCAAACTATGCACTCCACTGTGACAAGAGCCGACGGAACAGGAATGGCAGGGTCTTGACTTCAGAAGTGACAATGGGGCTGGGAAGCAAAATCCCAGTGAAGTATGTGCGTGGCGGTGCTCTGGGAAGTTAGGAATTGGCACCGCGAACCCGGAGGGCGCCTGCGCGAGTCTCCCCACCTGGATGAGCCCGCTGAGGGCGCTGAAGAGCCAGAGCTTGCTGTAGACCGTGCTCCCAATGCAGTCTCCCCCGGCCGGGTCCTCCTGGTCCTCCTGATCGCAGCTAGGCGGCGGAGGCGACGGGTTACGGTCCATGCTGGCGTGCGGGAGCCACGCCAGAAGCCCAGAGGAGGCGAGAGGACGTGCCAGAGAGCCCGACGCACCCAGCGCGGCTCCGCACAGCGCCCCCTGCCGTCAGATTCCTGCAGAACGGGTGGGAATGTCCCCCAAAGTGTCCCCCCAGGACCAGGCACATCAGCATTACCTTTGTCTGGACCGAAGAGGGGAAGGGAAGAGGGAAAAAAAAAAAGAGGAGGAAGAGGAGGATGGAGATGCTTGGACGTGGGACTTCAATACAAGCTGAATCTGGATGAAGAACCGAATATATAAAACAAAACTTTTACGTCTAGAAGAAACTGTAAAGAACATTTAATGACCTCAGAGATAGGAAGCGTTTTCTTAAAATACACAGGAGCCTAATGTGAGAAACTGCCACATTTCTCAGACTGGGGAGATGGCTCAGCGGTTAAGAGCACTCACTGGTCTAACAGAGGATCCGGTTCCTGTTCCAGCCTCCACATGGCAGCTCACACACCTCTGTAGCTCCTGTTCCCCGGGGGATCCGATGCTGCCTTCGGGCCTCTGCTGGCACCAGACATGCACAGACACACATACAGGGGAAACACATAAAAAATTAATTGCTACATTTCTATCATTCTGCATAAGGCTCAGCTGGACATGGTAGCTCACACCTGTGACCTCAGCACCTGAGAGGCTGAGGAAGGGCGTTGTCACAAATTTAAGGCAGTCTGTGCTTCACAACGAGACGCTATCTAATGATGATATGTACCTCTTCAAATTGGGGAAAAACCAGTCTATAAATAACATAGGCTCAGGATCAAGAATTACAAAATCTTATAACTAATAACCCAGTAAGAAAGAGACAACTCATTAAGAAAACAGAACATAGAAATAGGCAATTCACAAAAGAGGAGACAAAACTGAAGGGACTGTTAAAAGGATCTCCAAGTCCAGTTTATGTAAAATGCATGAAGGTCGGGGACAGAGCTCAGTGGAAGAGCACACATGTGCCAACTATGCCCGAGGCCCTGGGTTCAGTCCCCATTCACAAAGATACGTACATTCCATGGAGATGTAAATTTAGATCAGTGTAAGTTACCACTTTGCATCTCCACAGCTGAAATCTGACCACTCCGAGTATAAACAGGATGGCGGAGAGGGGAGAATTTCACACACTGAAGAGAGACTTCACCTGAGCACAGATACTTTGCAGGGCAGTGTGATCAAAGCTACTTGATTTCAAGAATGGTGACCTATTTTTTAAGGCTTGAAATGTGTCCTACCTGCACATTTTTAAAGACACAGACAAGGCTAGGACAAAAGAAAAACTACCAGAGGCCATTATATAGACCAAATATTGGCATTGTTTCGTGAAACCTTTGTTTCTGTTGCACACAAAACGCCAAGTGTTTCACAGAGCTTCTGTCTTGTTACACACACACCACACATACACACCACACATCACATATATCACACACACATACATCAAACACACCACATATCACATATACACCACATACACACCAAATACACATGCATACACCACACACCACACACACACTCACCACATACACCACTCACACACATACATCACACACCACACACATACACTCACACACACTGTACAAATCTGTACACATACACACACACACTCACACACACTGGGCAAGGGGAGGAGTATATTTAACAACTGCCATGTTGAGGTACATCAGCCATCTTTATTACATCATCTTACATTTCAGCATCCACTTGTGGGGTTTTATTCTTTGTTTGACTCTTTGTTTGAACAGGGTCAAGCTACATAGCCCAGGCTAGCCTGCTACTCACCATCCTCAGGCCACCACCTCCAGCAGCTAGGATTGTAGGCACGTGCCATCATGCCCGGCAACTCCAGGTGAAGTTTTGTTTTGGGTTTTGTGGGTTTTGAATTCTTTTCTCTGTGGGTCACACTGCTACACTGATGTTTACATACATGCTTTGTGAATTTTCTTTTCTCTTAGAATCCTAGGGGCAGGAAATTGGATTAATTGTGGCTCTTGTTTATGGTATCTTCTGATTTGTCATTACCCAACCAAGCTTTCCTGGTCCTTCTCTCTCTCAGAATTACTTTCTATAACCAGAAAGTAGTTATTCTTTTCTCTCTTTTCTTTTTCCCAACACCCCTTTCTGTTGTCCTTGAATGAAAACACAGGTCAATTCATGCTTCTCTGGTTACTCACAGGAAATCAACAACCTTGCATGATTTTAAACCATGAGCTTGAAGACTTAGTTGAATTAACCATGAGGACTGCAGACCTTGGGGCCACATAACGGGATTGGGATTTCCCGCTCTCTTAGAGTGTGTTTTCTCTTCTTTCCTAATTCAGCTCATGCTGAATAGGCTCTGTAGGTTGGGGACGGTGACTTTGTTTTCTTGTCCGTGTTCTTCCGCACACAGATCACCAGCTGCTCTTTCTGACCCCTCCTGGAAGGAGAAGGGGCAGGCAGAAGTGAGAGGCAGGAAAGGAAGAAAAAGTTGTACCCATGACAATTTCATAAGATGGTTCTGTGTCCTCTGGGCCTAACAGGTATTTTTGTTGTTGTTGTTTTTTCAAGACAGGCTTTCTCTGTGTAGCTTTGGAGCCTGTCCTGGAACTCACTCTATAGACCAGGCTGGCCTCGAACTCAGAGATCCTCCTGCCTTTGCTTCCCAAGTGCTAGGATTAAAGGTGTGCACCACCACTGCACAGCCCCTAACAGGTATTTTAGCTGACACCATCCCCCATCTCGTGTGTGTGTGTGTGTGTGTGTGTGTGTGTGTGTTCTCTGTTGTTTTCTTTCCAAGCTGTTAGAGATTGAACCTAGGTAGGCGAGGACTCAACTGCTGAGATACACTGCCAGCCTATGAAAGTGGGTTACAAAACGCCAACTTCAATACAGTTGCTAGTTATAGCAAATCATTAAGAAGGTGGGGTCTAGCTTCAAACTAGCTGTGTGACTTGGATGTGTGATTTAAGCTGTCTGTGCCCCAAGTTGCCAGGGGGGTGGTAATTAAAGTTTAAGGATCCAGTGGGATAGGAAAATAAAGAATTGAGAACAGTGGTCACCTGGTGGCGCATGGCTGTCAATCAAGGCTTTCATCGATTACCTAGTGTCGGAGCAGGAGGTGAGATACACTCATTAAAACGCTGACATGGACAAACTGATTTTCAAGAAGGCCTGGACAGAGTGCTATGGGGACATAGGATTTAGGTTGTGGATCTGCTATGCTGCAGGTGAGATTCCCTCCTAATCTAGAGCAGGGAGTGAGGAAAGAGCCAGGAGAAACAGCTTTGAAATATTGTTTGGGCAGGGGAAGTTTTTTATCAGCTGAAAGGAAAGGACAAGCAACACCAGTGTTTGGTGAGTCAGTTCAGGACAAGCTGGAGTTTCACCAGCCACCTGAGATGTCCTTTCCCGCATGCCTAGTGGGATCACTGGTAGAGGATCAAGTGCCTGGAAGGAGGCACAGGATGTCTGGGACCAGCTGGTCCCCACAGAAAGGACAGACAACCACCTGTGAGTGGATCACAGGAAGGGGGCCATGGCTAAGCCAGCTGACCTTGGAACCAGGCAGAGTGAAGGTCCCACAGTTCTCAGTTCCAGAGAAAGCTGAGAGGTGGAGGTCTAGAATCCACCCTGTTTTGGGCTGGTACCTGAGGACAAATGGAGGTCCCCAGTTATAAGTGATGTTCCCTTCCTGGCTGAACCTTTAGGCTGGCCTTTCTGTGGGCAAGGGTCTGCTATTGGGATAGTCTGTGTGTTTTTGAGCTAGAAAGTCCCAGGGCAGAAACTTCAAGCAAGGAGAGAAGAAAGTGAAGAACTGAGTCAGCCAGGTGGTGTGCGTGTGAAGGGGTTGACGTGGGAACATGCCCTGAGTCTGGAAGTTAAAGTCTGCCTGGGCAACATATCAAGCTACTATCTTTAAAAAAAAAAAATGGAACTTGGAATGTTGACTCTCACGCATTATCCCAGCACTTGAGAAGCTCGAGTGGAAGATTAAGAGTTCAAGGCTAACCTGGACTACATACCCTGCTATAAGAAAAAGAGAAAAAAAGCAGAGGACTTCATAGCAGCAGGTGTTCTGGTTGCTCACAAGATAATGGCCAGCTCCCCGGCCATGGACCAAGCCACAGTCTCTGCCCTCTGGAGGATGGGGGTGAACCTGACACCCCACAACAAAGAGACAGTGTGCCACAGTGATGTGCTCTTCCTGGCTGTGAAGCACGTATCATCCATTCATCCTGATGAAGTTGGTGCTGACATTGAGGTCAGGCACATCATGGTGCTCTCTGTGGCAGATGCCATCATCAACTCCATTGAAAAGAAGCTGACAGCTTCCAAAGTCATCCACTGTGTGGCTGACACCCCAGTTGCTGTGCAGGAGGGGCTTACTGTGCATGCCACATGCACTCATGCTCAGGTGGAGGATGGCCAGCTCAGAGAGTGGCTTCTGGACAGAAGTGGAGGGAGAGTTGACCAATGCTGTCACAGGGCTCAGTTGTCACAGGGCTCAGTGGCAGTGGCCCTGCCTATGCTTTCAAGCCCTAGATGCTCTGGCTGATGATTGGTGTGAAAATGGGGCTTTCAAGGGGCCTGACAGTCTGCCTTGGGGCCCAGGCCCTCCTGGGGGCAGCCAAGATGCTACTAGACTCAGAACAGCATCCTTGGCAGCTCAAGGATGGTGTCTGCTCTCCTGGTGGGGCCACCATCCAGGCCTTGTGTGTGCTGCAAAGTGGAGGCTTTTTGCTCCCTGCTTATCAACGCTGTGGAGGCCTCCTGCATCTGCACACGGGAGCTGCAGACCATGGCTGGTCAGGAAACCCTCTCCTCTGCTGTCTTCCAAAAGACTTACTGGACAAGGTGAAACTGGACCCCTCTGCTGGGGCCTCTCTGTCTTCTTCCGCCTATGTTAAGGCCTACAGATTGGCCTCAACAGACAAGAATTTATATGTATATTATTAATACAAACTAGTTTACACCTCAGCAAAGGAGTGGATAAGAGATTCAAGAACTCCTGGGACTAGGCCACCGAAGCAAGGAAGGGACCAACAGGAGACCAGAATTGGAGGAGGCAGCTAATGACAGAGGACACAGCTGCCCAGACAGAAAGGGACTTCCTGAGCCAGCGTGACCCAGGGAAGGCTATGGTTGGGTAAAGGAACAACATGGAATATCTGAGCCCCAGTTTCCAAGATTGGAGAATCTTCAGGGATTGTGTAAAGGGAGCAGCCCCAGGCTATACCTGGAGCCTGGAGCTGGTCACTGCTGGAGTCAGTCCATCATAGGTCAGCATACTTTTGCTTTTTGATAATTTCTTACAGGTTGTAGGGAGGGAGGTGCCAAAGATTTCTATCCCAGAGACATATGGCAGAATATGTTGTCTTCTCACCAGAATTAATTTTACAAAATAGGAGTGACTTGCCTTTGCGGGGGGCTTAACATCATCTATAGAAACATCTAGATCTGAGGCTTTCTTTGTGAAGCATCAATCTCTTAAAACAATTACAGGATGGCTTTGATTTTATCTTCAGTCTTTGTAAGTTATATTTTGCTAAGCAAGAATTTATTGGTTTTTTTTTTTAAGGAAGGACATGGGGTTGGAAGGAAGGGCCTCATGCATGCTAGGCAATCACTCTGTTATTAGGCTATATCCTCAGCCCAGAATGTATTGGTTTTTATCTAGTTTTTAACTTCATAACCAAAACAGTACACAGCTCTTTCTTGCTATCTGCCTGTGTTTGAGGGGATACATAATACATGTTTTGGTCCATGTATGGACATATAGAGTTATACTCCAATTCCTATCTTTTCATATCTTCCTTTAAAAAACAAAAACAGTGGTGTTTCTTGGTCATTCCCATGGCCCACAATCCTCAATATGACTACCCTGTGTTCTTTCAAATGACAGTGACAAGTTACATTTCACAAGTATTTATTCAACATTTTGGGGTGCTTAGGGATCCAGAGTTTAGGAACTAATTCAAGTCAGTAATTGCCTCTTTGGGGTCTGCATGGCTGGGAACAACATGAAGAGAAAACTCAGTATTTACTAGGCAGGCCAGCAGGTCGGAAGTGGTTGGGGTCTCTACCACTCCGACCCCATTCATTGGCAAGCTGGTCAGCTCTTGAGTCCTCTGCTCCACGTCCTGTGAACCTCTGAATACCCTCTCTGGCATCACTGCAATCAAGACAGACAAGAAGAAGACCCATAACCAAGCTGATGGCAATGGCCCCACCCTCTGGACTCCCTTCTTCAAGAGATGGCTGTAAGAGGAGCCTAAGAACACCAGGGAAGGAGAGGATGGTACTGATCCCACCTAAGTAAACACCTGCTCAGCCCAGGAAGTCACCCTCATGCTGGATGAGCAGCACCAGGAGAGAGAGGGTGGGGTAGCATGCATCATTGCCAACCACTCCCAGTACTATGCACAGAAAAGAGGACGGTTAATGGGCAGTGTGCACAGGATGCAGAGGAGAGACCCTCCTGACTGTCCAGAGCAGTCAAGCTCTGCTCACCGAGACCTCTGTTACCTGATCACTTTAGCAGCCCAGGCTCCTCCTGGTCCCCTTTGGGCAGCATCATAGTTCCCTCTAGCATGGAAGTATTTGTCTGAGTTTTTCCAATTGGCCTCCTTCATGTCAGAGTAAGCCCGCCACATGTCTCTAGTCCCTGGAGAGTTAGGAGAATGAGGAGGAAGATTGCATTTAGGCAAAAGAGAGAGTTAAAACTTCCGTCCAACTCATCCCAATGACTTTGGCCTTTCACAAGCCACAGAAATGTTGCTGGCTTGAAAAGAATAGTTCTTACTTCCCCATGCCTTGCAAGGAGAAGTGCTTTTGGGACAAGTTTTATTCTGGGGGATTCCTGTCTTAACTCTGTTGCTGTTCGTCTTTGGCTGCTCCAAAAGCATATAGAGGAGAGATGCTCTCTAGGGGATGTTCATCATGTGATGATGAAGCTCTCTCTGAAATGGCCCAGGGAAACGTCTGTCTATGGTGTGAGACATGAGGCCTCTTCCCTTCCTCTGCTCCCCTCTCTTCTTCTTCCATTTCTTTCCTTTCTCTTATGTTCTCTTCCTTTAGAGACAGCATGCATCTCTATATAACCCTGGCCAGCCTGAAACTCACAATCCTTCTGCCTCAGCCTCCCAAGTGCTACAATCACCACTGCAGCCACAGATCTCTCCTAGCACAGGCCATGGGAGAAACTGCTCTCCGGGCAGAGTGAGTGCAGTTCTGCTCTGACTCCACGGAATGTCCAGGATCTATTGCAACTTGAGCTGTTCTTAGCTCTCCATCAGCGGAGACAACAGTGAGTTCTCTGATACAGGCAGAAACAAGCTGGATGATCAGAGACTGTAGGTGGCAAAGGGCACACTAGGTTTGAAAGATCTACATCCTCTCCAAGAACAGGGAAGAGTATTAGCCACCTTGGTGGTTATGTAGAAAACCTGAGAAAATGAACGTGGGATGTTCATGGAAGATGCTCAATTTATCATCTCATTTCTCTGCTTCTCAGGAAGGTACCACAAACAGCAAAAGGTGTAAACTAAGGGCAGCTGTGGTGAGCTGTGCACTGAAGGACAGATCCAGCTAACATTAAATGGGAAATATCTTCAAAAGTGACAAGTTAGGAGAAAAGGGAAAGCCCAATATCTAGGTTCATTTAATTTTTATTGTGCTGTGGCTGATGGGATGTATTTCCCTTGGTGACAGTTTCTTGTCCATGTCTCAGCCCCAGAAGACCTATATTCCAGGTAAGCAAGTCACTGTCTTCTGTGGGTGGCAGAGGATCTGGAGCGTCCTTCACAGGCAGCTGCCTTCCTCAACCCATGACCTGCTGCTTCTCAGGTCAACAGTGAGTGTGTGCTCATGAAGTCCTCTCTCTGTCTGGGGAGCTGTGTCGTGGATTATGAGGAGCGGGCCAACCTGGGCTAACCTCTGTTCTTCCAGAGGTTTTTGTTGTTGTTAGATAGCTTGTTATGCTTTTTGTGCCTCGGTTTCCTTAAAAGATAGATGTGGCACTACACCACAAGATTAATTTAAAAACTAATTCATTTCCACACATATTGAACAATGCCTTTTCATTATGTGAAAAGTTCAATTAGCCTTGGCTGCTGTCACTGTGGACTGGGGACTGCACTGGTTCTCCTGTGCCTGGCCTAGAACACTAACACTACCCTTGGGATGTACTTCAATTCACAGTCACCAGACATAGATGTGAACTGCCACAAGGGGGCAGCAGATCCCCTCTTCTGTTGGCGAATCTGCACCTTTCAAATACAGATTGTTCCTGCACTCCTGTGGGAAAGCTGCTGTACAAACATTACGTGATCTCAGGCTTGGGATCCTCACAGAAAAAGGTAAACACTGACCAGAAGAGTTCAGAACTACATGGGAAGAGCAACGCAGCTTGTCTACTCATGGAGACTTCACAAGCACGTTATCCCTTAACGTGGTGGTCCCTGCTCTGGTAAATACTTGGAACTCACAAATACAACCGCCTGTCCCCATCCTTTGCCCTTACCTTGACCAGCCTCTTTCATGAACTGGAACCATCTTTGGCTGTCAACTCCCAGCACCAAGAAGCAAAAAATGATGGCAATGGATGACTTCATCCTGCTGTAGGGCCGGGAAAACACAAGGATGAATATGCCATTTCTTGGGGCGGTAGATGCTTCTGTAATGTTGAGCTGTCCTTTCATGCCAGTAACCAATCCCTCTGGATTTTATACATAAACCCACACACGTGTAGAGGTGGATGATATAAGTGGATTCCAGGGAGCCATCTAGCTCCCCATTTCCACATGTTTCATTAGACTCCTACTGACTGAGAGTTTGCAAATGGACCATTAGCATAAAGCACATTGCATTCCAATCTTGCCAGCCAAAACCCAACTGTATAGGAAGTTTCCAGAGAGGCGTGTAGGGGCTTTATAGCCATCATAGACCTCTGCAGTCTATCTGTAGAGGGCTGACTCCACCCTCCCCTGAATTCACACAGAAGCATACAACAAATCTCCATGATAAAAATATCACCTCCAGTGAATTCTAATCCATCCGGTAGATTCAGGAGAGACAGAGCAGGAAAACACAACAAGTGAATGCTGGCGGGGAAAAGAATCTGCAAAGAGCAAATGTTGGAAAGTTCTGACAACTCACCCTGGGCTGTCAGTTCCTGCTGAGACCTCTGGTGAGTGGCTTGTGTCACTTGTTGAGGAGATGTGGCTGGGGTTATCTATATATACTGTCACTTGGCTAGTGGAGCAAAATCCCCTTTTTCATCTTGCATAATTCCACTTGGCCATCATTTATCTTTCAGAACATAAAGATTTCTCTTTACACAGGTCTGCTTTTCCCAGATTGCACAATTTGGCCATTTTCAGGAATGTGGCAAGTTAGGATTTTCAGAGTCTTCCCCGTCCTGACTGGGAATAATCACAATGAGTACTTTCCATCCAATCATGTAGTGCCAGTTTCTAAGGGAGGGATGTTAATATTGGAAAAAGAAATCTGAATATGTAATAAATCATGGAGGTGCCCAGCAACTCCAAAGGCTGAGCTAAAGTCTTTTCAAAGCATAGTTCAGAATTAGGCTGGGCCTAGGAAACAGGAGAAAGGAAGGCAGAAATTGACGTTTAGCATCCACATGGGTAAACTCAACACTGGAAAAGACTTCTCCTGACTCAAGTGTATTTACTCATGAGCAGTTGGTATGGTAGATAAGGGAACAGATTAAATTCAGATACTGTGATAAACCAGGAACACAAAAACGATAATACAGGATTTGCTTCAAAGTTGTGAAGAAATAACACACCATAAGCATGCATGAGGAAGGCCCACTGGCTGTGAAATTATGCTAACAGTGGGTTCAGGCAGAAAGTAGCAGAGCACAACAGAGGAATGCTGGGAGGTAGTACCAGGAAACAGCTTTTGGAGCTAGAAAAGCAACACTAGGTTTTGCTACATGCATTTGTCTTGTAAAGAAAATCCATTCAGGCAATCAGGGAACTACAATTCATTTTGTATCCCCACCCCTTTATTCAACAGAAAAAATTAAATACGCTGACTTCCCTAGAGAAGGAAGGGATATAGATAGCTACAAGATGGTGGATATCACATTTGTTCCTCTGTTCTAAGGGACCCAGGGCTGGAAGCCTGAGGACAGCAGTAAGGCCAAAAGACCCACCCAGAAAGAAATAGCTGGGTTTTTTGCCTGAAATTGTTTGTTACTAGAAGAGGAATGTTAATATTTCAGTGGAGAAACAAGTTGATGTAGACAAACCGTGTAAGCTGGAAGATGGTGACTAATAGCCAGGAAGAAGGAATAACAGCCGAAGAGAATGGAAGGGAAGAGCTTTTTGTTGGACTACAAACCAGGGGGCGGTATGGTGGTGGAGGATGTGGGTAAAAGTGGTGCAGGATGAAGCAGGTCAGGCCAGGGTGGGCACCATGTTTGAGAATCGTCCTAGATTAGAGCTGTTGGGAATGAAGCCTCTTTCTAGGTTTGTCCTTTGTTTTAGTTGTTTTGGGCACTATGACATGAGAGCTGTAATGGGAAAAGCTGTCAAATGATGTCTCTTGAGTCTCTTGGTCCTTAGCCAAGGCACTGCCAAGCCACATTTGGCTATTCCTTACACGACTTCCATCCCTTGGGAAAGGGATTCTTTAGTGCCTGGGGTCCGGCTGGCTTGGCTCACATTGTTCTAACAGTAGGCAGTGAGCAGCAGCTACAACCTCCCACACACCCTGGTTGTGGACCTGCTTGGGGAGGTGCTTCACAGAAGACTGCACATAAAAGTAGCCCGTCTTCTGTCCTGACTTCCTTGGGATAGACATTTGTTGCCAGTGATTATGTACTGACCTCCTCAGCCATTCTCCATTCAAAATTCACTTCCCACATGTCCACTCTTTCAATCCACCCTTCTCCTCCTCTTTTACTTTGGTTTTACTTTATGTGTATTTTGCCTGGATGTATGTGCATGCACCACATACATGCCTGGTGCCTGTGAAGGTCAGAAGAGCATGTCAGTTCCCCTGGAACTGGTGTTAGAGATGGTTGTGAGCCAATATGTGAGAGCTGGGAATGAACCCAGATTCAATTAACTGCTGAACCATCTCTCCAGTCCCTGCCCTCTTCTTTGATAGAAATATTAGAAAACAAGAGAATTCTTTCCTAGACATGAAGAAGAGCTTTTCATATGAACTTTTTCTTTATTAATAATAATTTAACTAATTCTTTAAGGATTTTATCCAATGTATTTTGATTGTATTCACTCCTGATCTCCAACTCCACTCTCACCTCCCTACCCACCCAACTTCAAGCTTTCTTCTTTTTTTCCCTTCATCAAGTCCAGTTTGTAGGAGCCAACTAGTCTTGGCGATGGGGTCTGCCCTAGAGGTTGGTCAACAAGGGTCATACCATTAAAGAAAGTTGACTCTTCCTCTCCTACCAGCTATCCAATGCCAATAACTTCTCAGCTAGGGGTAGGATTTTGTGTCCACATCACCCCCTCCAAGCTGAGATTTTGTCTGCTTTGAGCTTGCACAGGTCTTGTTCATGCTGTCACAATCCCTGTGAGTTCACCTGTGTCTGGAAAACACTCTGTCCTTAAAGTCATCCACCACCTCTACCTCTTACATTCTTTCTGCCCCTATTCCAAGAAGAGCCCTGAGCCTGGGGGATGGGGTGTGATAGGTGTGTCCAGGGATGTTTTTCTTTATTGTTCATTTTATTATCACACAAAGTTGCCCCTTGTTCATTCCTAATGTATCTCCATGGAATGGGATCTCGCGAGAAGACCACTGTCTGTTTTGTCTAAGCTATCATCCAGACATTTCTCTTGGTTCCTTAAGCAGGTGGTGAATAAATATAAAAATGCACTCATCTGTGCATTCTGCAAGCTTATTTACTTAAACTGGAAGAGGATTTTAGAGGACTCTAAATGTTTGAGAGAAGCATGCCAGTTTGGATGGTTCTGAGTCTAGCCCACATTGAATAAACACAGATTGATCCACAGTGCATTGCATCTCTCCAGCACATGCAGGAACAACCCACATCAGACCCAACACTAACTTACTGTAAATGGACCCAACCTGCATTTCCCATAGATTACTCCATAGCATTGGACTATTGCCTGCAAGTTTGCAAGGACTCCACCAACAAGGAACTTGGGTCTAAATACATGTTCTCAGAGTGTGAGCCTGGATTTTCTTTCCTGTAACCAGAAATTTCAAAATGTAAACCTGGAAAAATTGAGAATTGCACAATGCCTTCTTTGGCAGCTGAGTTTGAAATTTTGCTGATGAACCCCTTTCTCCTGTTGCCTGCACCTGAGAGGATGAAGAGGCTCTGATTGTTCCACACCCTGGAGAATTTGTGCAAGAAGCTGAGCCCGACCTCAGAGCCCCCAAAGTCTGGGAGGAGGCAGAGCGCAGGCTCTCAGTCCCAACCTCTCCTTCACCTCCCACTCCTGCTCTTGTGCATGTGGAGAGAACTCAGGGAGTGGACAGGACAGCTAACCCACACTGCTTGAGGGGGCCTTAGAGCTGACCTGCCATTAGAGTTGAACCGAGACTGCAGGGACTTTGCGTAGCCAACAGGACTAGAGTTGCTCTTCTGTGAGGAAAAAAAGTAGTTGCAGAGTTAGATCTCTTCATGTGGGTTCAGGTGCCCAGAAGAAAAGGACAAGCCTCCTGAGTCCTCAGCAGGTTTCATAGCAGGTGATACAGCCTGCCAGCTGACCCCACACCCTGCCTGGCAGATAGGAGTGTGGTGAGGGGGTCCTAGGGGAAACCCCTGAACACTCTGGTGCTTGCTCCTCAACTTGGTATTTTGGAAGGATGGAATAGCCCATATCATCAGAGTTTGAAGGGTACTGGCAGTGTGCCAGACAGATGTTCTATTCCTCTCTGCCACTTGGTCACTTGGGTTGGAAACTTTGGCTAGGTGAAGGTAGGCAAACCCTTCCTCAGGGAGCAGTGGGTGCAGCTGCTCCTCTTTCTGGTAATAACCTCCACTGCAGAGGGGGCTCATGAGGAGGTGAAATTCCTCTCAGGAGCAGCCATGCACACCATTTCTGCAGAGACCCCCAGGTCAACAGAGAATGTTAGCGTGATTAGGAGTACGTCAGTCTCTGCCAAGGCCCTGGTGATACTCCCTCCCTATAGCATTCCCATCCCCCAGTCCTGAGGCGGGGAGCCATGGTGGAAAGACACCTCCAAGTCACTTGCATGGGAGGACCCTCTGGTCCTCACTCCTCCAAGTGTCCCAACAGCCAACTAGCCTGTAATGTGGGAGGTCACATTAAAGCAGACCTGTCACTGCAGTTGAAACAGGACTGTAGGGACTTCCAATGGCCAACAGTGACCCAGTGCTAAGGACAGAGAGGAGAATTTTACCTTCACAGTCAAACCAGGGTTGGGAAAACAAAGGCACTTTGTGGTGAAGCCTCCTAAACCAGCACTCTAAACTGGCTGTGTTTAGGCAGCATGTGTCAGTTTTCCGACTATGTTCCTTTGCACTTGGGACATCTGTACCACATCCTCTTCCCCCAGGGCTCACAGACCACTGCAGAAGAGGAGAGAGAAGGACTGCAAGAGGCAGACATGACTACAGGGAAGTTGTTTTCCAGACACAGCCCATGCTCACACGTGTAGACTCATAGCACAGCAATCGTGACAGTGCACAGCATCTGCACAAGCTCAGGCCAGACCACATCCCAGCATGGAGAAGGGAGATGGGCACAAAGTCCCGGCCCTAGCCAAGGAACAATTGACAATTGATAGCTGCTGAGAGAGGGAGAGTGGGTTTTCTTTAAGGGTTCAGGCCTAGCAAGTTAGCCATGCTGTGGTGCAAGGCCACACATCCAAGGGTATATGAGCAGAAAAATTAGATTTGTAGATTAAAAAAATCTAAGAGAACACAAAGGTGGGTGGGTAGAGAAGGCAGGGTAGACCTGGGAGGAGTGGGGGAGAGAATTATCATGTCTTCTATTGCTGTAATAAACGCCGTGACTGGGGTGGCTGGAATGAAAATGGTCCCATAGGATCAAACATTGGAATGCTTGGTCCACAGTTGCTAGAACTGTTTGGGGAGTGTTAGGAGATGTGGCTTCGTTGAAAGAGGTGTGTCACTAGGATTGGGCTTTGAGATTTCAAAAGCACACACCTGCTGTGGATATCGATTTATATAAATAAAGCACTGATTGGCCAGTGACCAGGCAGGAAGTATAGGCGGGACAAGGAGAGAGGAGAATTGAGGAAGTAGGAAGGAAAGAGAGACCGGCTGGAGCCACGGCCAAGACAAGGAAGATGTAAAGTACCGGTAAGCCACGAGTCACGTGGCAAAATAAAGATTAATAGAAATGGGCTGAATATAAGAGTGAGAGCTAGACAATGATAGGCCTGAGCTAATGGCCAAGCAGTTTAAATAATGTAAGAGTCTGTGTGTTTATTTTATAAGTGGGCTCTGGGACTGGCGGGACTTGGCGGTGGGAGCTGGAGAAAAATTCTCCAGCTACACACACCCTACTCCCAGTGAGTGTTCTCTCTCTCTCTCTCTCTCTCTCTCTCTCTCTCTCTCTCTCTCTCTCTCTCAGCTTAGTTTGGAAGAAGGCCATGGGTCACAGCAATCCAGCTTCAGACAACAAAAACCTGGACATTGTCCCTTTGGTACCCTGCCATGCTTCTCGCTATGTGAAAGTCCTGTTACAAAACACCACAGGATCTGTCCAGGAGAGGCCATGACCCTGAGTTCCCATCATAGATCTTAAAATCCAGCACCTTGGGTTGGAAACAGCATGGTCTTGAGGGGAAGAGTCACCTTGGGTTCCAGGACCTAGAGTGACTTCAGCTATGTCCCATAGTGAAACTGGGAGACCCTCAAAGTCCTGGTGTAGAGGGGATAGTGTCTAAGAAAAAGTGTAGGATGGAGTGGCCCCAATGATGTTCAGTAGCATTTCTGCTGTTTTCACAGCCAAGAAAGTGTGCATCAAGGGGTCCATGCCTCTGTACTCCTGTGCCTTCTGAATTTGCACCAGTGGCGTGTTCACCTACATGCATGTACTGCTTAAAGACAGGGATGTGCTCTGAGAGACGTAGAATCGTAGTTACTCTTCTATTGCCAAGACAAAAATACCATAACTTAGAAACATACAAAAGAATGGTTTTGTATTTATGGTTTCAGAGGAATAAGAACCCATCATGGCGGGGAGACATGGCAGGAAGTGGCAGGAAGTTCAAAGGCAGGCAGGAAGCAGAGAGTAAACAGCAAATAAGATATAAAAACTCAAAACCCACCCCCAGTGACATACTTTCTATAGTAAGGGTCCAACTCTCAAAGGACCCACAAATGTCCCAACAGCTCTACCATCTTGGGAATAAGTGGTCAAATACCAGAGCTTATGGAAGACAAGCTCTTCAATATCACAATATGGCAGATGGCACCCAGATCATTGTGTGCATATGCACCTGCACACAGCTAGACAATACAGGCTAATTCACCCATGTTGTCTCCAAGTACGACAAAAAAAGAGTGAGTATCAAGTGCATGAGGCTGTTGCTGCACAACAGGGAAGACTCTTGTACACTAATGTGGTTAACCAAAGAAGTGCGTTGGAGTAAGTACAAACCAGGAATGGAGATATTCTTTACCACCATCAAAGCCTGTATAGAATTCTGTGTGCTGCAGTTTCATGTGAATGGCAGCACAGTAGTTTTCTATACAGCAGTGCCATCCACATGTGAGCAGTACCTTGGTATATGGCGATCCCAAGGCTATGGTGTCAGCAACAGGAGATCTTCTGCTCCATTATACTTTCATGGGTGTCAGTGACTAAGGTGTTGGGTTTTATCCCATGGCTGTTTAATCACAGGACAAGGATTCACTGGGTCTTTTATTTAACAGTCACTGAAGCAGATGTTGGACAGACAGTGGAGGCCAAGTCCAGCCTATGATTTCATGAATGTGAGACTTATAATGAGGGGATGGTGATGCTTGCTTAAGACAACTCTCCTAGGTATTTAATAACAAAATGGGTAATAAATAGAAAAATATATGGAGTGTATATATAAAAGTTCAGTTAAGGAACTATTAAAGCAGAGGATACATAAAGCCTAAGATTGCTATCTCCCATGAAGAAAAACCAAGAAATAAAATAATTCAGAGCAGGGGCTTAGCAGTCAAGTCCACTGTCCATTTCCTTCCCCCTTCTTGGCAGCAAACAGCCCATTACAGCCATGAGGGACAGAGGGAAGGGTGTCCCTCTTGAGCCTCTTCTCACAAGTCAGTCACACGTGTGCTGGTCTAAAGGACGTGGTGAAGGGAATAGACCCCTAGCTCTGTTGAGATGTGTCCCTTCCAAAGCTGGCACCCACAGTGAAGGGTAAATCCTTTTGACCTGGTGAGTGAGAAGTACCCAGGAGCATCAGAAGAAACCAGCAGGCCCTGTGTGTACAACTCTGCACGTCTCTCTTCTCCACAGTCTTCCTGCCTTCTGCGGCCTGCTGAGCTTTATGTGATGGAAAGAATCAGGGCAAAGGACACCACAGAGAGAGGGAAGATTCAGTCTTCACCCTACTGTCTGCAACAGTGACTGGAATCTGGAGTCTACCTGCAGTGTGGGCCAGCAGATAACTGCATCCTATACACAAATTGCTGGTGTTCTCCTCTGAGAACATTTGTGAAAGGGATAGTGTGTTACAGAGTGCTCAAACCAAATTGTTCCATGAAACCATAAAAATTGGTTCAAATAAAAACTCATTTCTAGACATAGTTTTTTTGGGTTCTTTCAAGACAGGGTTTCTCTGTATAGCCTTGGCTGTCCTGGAACTTGCACTGTAGAATACCACCAGTGCCAGGCTACCGATATAATTTATCAAATCATTTTTGAAGCTTTGTTAAAAGTCAAAGGATCAAGAATAACTCCATCCTATGCACCCAAACTAAACCTTCTGTACCTGGAGCCAGGCACCCACCTAGGCTGGAGAAATGGCTCAGCAGTTAAGAGCACTGGCTGCTGTTCCAGAGGATTTGGGTTCAGTTAGCAGCACTCAGATGGTGGGTCACAACCATCACTCCCTCCAGTTCCAGGGCATCTGACACCCTCTTTTGGCCCAGAAGCACTAGGCATTCGTGTGGCACACAGACATAGATGAATGAGGCAATTTTTTACTTTTGGAATTTATCATGCATAGTTGTTGTATCATTGGGAGAAGATGGAATTAGCCCTTCCCTCTCTGTGTTAAGGTGGATTGCACACAAAACATTCATCAGTGAGTTCATTGGTCAGTAATTAGGTAGTTACTATTTTAGTCATTTTATTTATTTATTTTTATTATTTTTTATTTATTTATTTTACATACCAACCACAGTTTCCCCTCCTTCCTCTCCTCCTGTTCAGAACCCCCAGCCTCCCATCTACCCCCCTACCCATCCACCCCACCTCTATCTCCATTCAGAAAGGGGCAGGCCTCCCTTGGGCATGAATAAACATGGCACTTCAAGTTGAGGAAGGACCGGGCTCCTCTCAAAGCATCAAGGCTGGATGAAGTAATCCCAGCATGGGGAACAGTTTCCCAAAAGCCAGCTAAGCACCAGGGACATGTCATGATCTCACTGCTAGGAGCCTCCTCACAAACAGACCAAGCTACACAACTGTCACACACATGCAGAGGACCTAGGTTGGTCCCATGCAGGCTCCCTAACTGTTGGTCCAGAGTCCATGAGCCCCCACAAGCTCTGGTCAGCTGTCTCTGTGGGTTCCCCCCTCATGACCTTAACCTCCCTGCCTCATACAATCCCTCCTCCCTTTCTTCAGCAGGATTCCAGGAGCTCAACCCAGTACTTGGCTGTGGATCTCTTCATCTGCTTCCATCAATTACTGGATAAAAGCTCTCTCATGACAATTAGGGTAGTTAGTCATTTTATTATATAAAAATCCTTGGTGGATTGTTGAATGTACTTTCAAGTGATTCTGATATTTGTAAAAATTGATTCTGATAATATTTGTAAAAATTTACTAGAGATTATATTTAAAGATTTGTTTTTATTATTTAATATGTACGTATGTATGTCTGTGTGAGTTTATGTACATCATACACATGCAGGAGCCTGCTGAGACAGGAGTGTTGATACCCTGAAACTGAGTTATGGGCAGTTGTGAGATGCCTAACGTGGATGCTGGGAACCAAACTCAGGTCCTCTGAAAGGGCAGCAAATGCCCTTAACTGTTGGGCCATCATTGCAGCCTGAGATTATTATTATTTTATCTTGTGAAAGAGTGAAAATGATTGGTATTCAAAAAGTTGCTATGGCTGATCATAAAACCATTTCTTCCCAACAATCACCAGGGATAATTTAAATCCAGACACTGAGGGTGGCCTGCTTTGTGTCGTGTGCTTATTTATTGGTCTCTGCAACGTAAACACCACGAGGCCGGACCTTTCGGTACAGGGACGGTGTTAGCCCAGTGTACCAGTTCTGCAAGTCCCACTAGGACAAACATGGTGATGAGTGGCTGCTGACCACCCTCCAGGTGGTGTGACAAACACCATATACATGCAGGGACAGTACAGACCCAACTTCTGCTGTCACTCTGAAGTTACAATGTGGGAGTCCTTGGAATCATTATGTAAACAAAACATCATCTGTCATAAGGCTACAGTTGGGTTTGACTTTTTGTTTTGTTACTACTTTCTGAATCTTTAACCTCAAACAAAGAAGGTAGACTGGTCAGATTCACAACTTGCTGGCCAGGCCACAGGGGCCGTAACTGACCTCTTTTATTCGCTAATGGCATGTGTGCACGTAAGACATCTGTAAAGTCAGGTAGAATCTTGATGCCCCTCTCTTCGCCTCCCACATGCTACGTACCCTGGGGAGTTTGAAAGTCTGTTTTTCATTCATACCAAGGAAGAAGAGCAGGATGACAGGAGAGTGAACATCAGAAAGAAGAGACTAAATGAGCTTGTCTGCTGGGATGAACCAAACCCAGCAAAAGGAGGAGGAACAAGAAACTAGTTTCAGGCAGAGAATCAGTCTGTCTCCTCCATCCATCTTCAGTTTGTAATGATGTCACCTTGTCTAGGCTGCCTGTGGTGTCCAGAACCCTCTCCCTAGAATACTTCTGCTTAAGAAGAGCAAGAGAGCTTATTTTCTGGATGGCAGCAAGCTGTGTTCCTACATGTACAGGCTGGTGTAATGCCAGCCCTCATCTCCTACCCCTGATGACCCTGAGATTTCCAACTCACACTGATGAGAGGGCTAAGAGGGATCCTCTGGGAAATACAGCCCTGAGAGCTGGGCTCATCTTTCTGTGCCTGACCTAGCTTTCCCTCACTCCACCACCACCACCTCTGCTGGCTGCTCTTCTCTGTGAGAAATGGTACTTCCTTCCTCCCTTCTATGGGTTTCTTAGTTCCTTACTCCCCAAAGCCTTAGCCCTGACCTTATGCTCCTTCCTAGGACTGAGTTAAGGAAGGAGTAGGGCCCCTCTAATACCTTGTCCCTGTGAGACAGTTTAGTTAATCTTTTTGTCACATCACAAAGAACGTAGAGATAGAGGTGCCTCCCTAAGAGCTGAGAGCGGAGTATGCTAGTGAAAATGCTACAGGTGCCTTGGAAACACACAATGTCTGGTGGGGCTGGCTGGTCAGTTTTGCAATTTTAGTTTAGACATGAAAAAGGGACTTATGGCCAGCTGGGCAGTGGTGGCACAGGCCTTTAATCCTAGCACTCGGAGGCTGAGGCAGGTGAATCTGTGAGTTCTAGGCCAGCTTGGTTTACAGAGTAAGTTCCAAGAGAGCCAAGGCTACACAGTGAACCCCTGTCTCAAAAACTAGAGAGGGGGAGAGAGAGACTGACTGACTGACTGACTGACTGACTGAAGGTAAAGTGTCAGTTCCAGGTTAAAAAAATAAGAACCAACCTGAGGCAATGCCTGGGAAAGCAAGTGTTGGCTACAGGAATTATTCTCCTATCCTTAGGAGCCCCCTGATCCTCTACTGAGATGGCCACTCCTTGACTCTCAGCATCCTCAGTTCTATCAGTATTAAAAAGTATGTACTCTGACCCAGAAGACTGAAAAGACAAAGGTGTATAGTGTGTTCACATTGCACAATTACAGGAAATGACCTGTGGATGGAGCAAGATTTCTGTTGCAGCCTTTTAGAAGAAATGACCTGCTGGGAGTTTCCCCAAGCACCATGCCAGTCTCTCTCTGCCCCTGACCCCAGCAGGGAGGCTCAGCATAAATACCAGCCTCCTCTCACTGACAGCCACAACCACCCATCTCTGCCCACCAGACATCAGGTGAGGGACAAACCTATGCACAGATACTTAGTGTGTGCTGTGTTTCAGCAAGTGTGCTTTCCTCTCAAGGGAATTCCTCACTTCCGTTCACCTGGTGTGGGATTTGTGCCGGCTGAGGGGGCACAAGGCTTCCTACTGAATCAGAGGCTCCTGGAGGGAGTGGTGATCTCTGCTCCTGCAGCTCCATCAGAACTGCCTGCTGCCTTCATAAACAGTTCAGCAGGCAGGTTGGGGTCAGAACTGAGACCTTGTGGCTCTGAGCGGGGTCCTGCTGTGAGGTCTCCAGGGGCCACTGCTAGGACACTACTGAACATCAGTAAGACAGAACAACCAGGGTGTCTGTGGATGAGACACCCAAGAGGGAGGCGCCAGACTGTGGGCATCTCCTTCAGCCTGTCCTTTCATTTCAGCAGGATGAAGCTTCTCACTGGACTCATTTTCTGCTCCTTGGTCCTGGGAGTCAGCAGTCAAAGCTGGGTTTCATTCCTTAGCGAGGCTTACCATGGTAGGGTTTGGGGGCTGAGAGGCACAGCCTCTAGGGGTCTCCTGAGTGTTGGGAGAATTCCTGCAGATTCCGGAGTGTTAGCACCTAGCTTTGATCTGCCTTTTGTGATTGCTAGCTCCTGTCTCTGGTACCCTCTGTTTGAAGTCTTATCTGAGAGTTTCCTAAGGGGTTTAAAGCCTATGCAAACTTGGTTTAGGACCCAAAACACTGTGGTATTCCTTTACTGAGAATTTGCCTTTGGCATTGTCCCGTTAGGGGGCTTAGATAAGAGGTTTTGGTAAATGGAATTGACTTACTAAGGTGTAAATTGTATAACAATAAAAGGACCCTTTGCTAAGCTACAGTGGTTCAGTCCAGAGAGATGAATCCACCTTGCAGTTGGAAAAGGCTAAGATTCATCTTTGAGGTGCCTCTGTGTCTTCATTCCATGGACCCTCATTAACACCACCTGTTATACAACACCTGAGCATTCAGAAGAGCTGGACTCACTGTCCTGCTTGTCAGGATGGACCAGGGACTCTGGCAAGACTTCCTGAAATGCACTGCCTACAGCAGGGGGCAGAGCAGAGATCACAACCTAGCTATGCTTGAGGACAATCCTGTCTGTCAGTCTGCCGGACACTTTCTACATTCATTTGTGACCAATATAAGGTACCAGTGGCATCACCTAGAGAGTTGTAACACCACCCAGGTCTGGACCAGTCATCCCCCTGCACCTAGAGACTCAAGATTGGCCTTGGGTGTGGCCTGGCGTGGTGACTCTCAGTGTCTCCTCAGAGGATCAGAACCTGCAGCCACAGCTGAGATCATTGCTTCAAAGCTCCCTCAAGACAGCACAGAACCTGTGCAGTCTAGTCCAAGGGCAGAGATGACAGTGTCACTGTGGTGCACATGCTCTCTGTCAGGACAGAAAGCTTAGGGATCAGAGTTGATGCTCCCTGTGTGCAGCCCCCCTCTGCCTTCTGTGTACTAAGTCACCTCAGGATGGGACTTCCTAGCTGAGGGTAGCTGCCTCCAGAAACACTGGCCCTTGCTTGGAGGTGGCGTGCTCACAGGGCATTTTCAATGGCTGTAGAGACACTAGGTTGCACTACTAAGGAAATGTGCTTTGAGGTCCAGTGGCAGAAGCTAACGACTCTGTAGCAAACACTTCCACGATACTGAAGCTGACACACTCTGCTATGTAATGACATTGTGCTGCCTCATTGGCTGCTTCCCACCCAGGTGAGGGGCAGCTCACAGCAGCACTGTGGAAGAAAGGTGAACACAGGGCAGCTGGGTCCCCTAATGGCCCTCCTGAGTTACTAAGAGAGGACAGTGAGGATTAGGAGATGATCTTCCACTCACGCTCTCAGCTTCTCTGACCACAGGCTCAAGCCATGAGTTCTTTTCATCCTCTCTAAGGCATGGGCAGAGCTTTAAGGTTCATGTTCCTGCTGTCTTTCCCATCTAGGGGCTGGGGATTTGTGGCGAGCCTACTCTGACATGAAGGAGGCCAACTGGAAAAACTCAGACAAATATTTCCATGCTAGAGGGAACTATGATGCAGCCCAAAGGGGTCCTGGAGGAGTCTGGGCTGCTGAAGTCATCAGGTAAACATAGATTGATTGGAAGACTGGACCTGGGTAGCAGGGCTTGACACTTCTGGGGGAAGTAGTAGAAGATTAGCTCTGGAGAGGGTCATGCTAATCTCAGATCCCTCCTACTCTTGCTTATCCAGGTACTGGCTCCATCTATGCCCAGTGTAGACCCTGGGTTTGGGCAGTCAGCACACAGCCATGTTATGTGAGCCTGCTCCCAAATGTAGACAGGGAATGACTCTCATCATCACCAGTGTTTCTGGTGTTCAACTAGTGTGGGGTGATCAGTCTGGGCTGACCTCCTGCCTGGCCCTTCCTGGGTTCCTCCTAAATCCATACCATGCAAAGGGGGAAAACTCAGACAGTGGACTGTGGCCATGCATCTTGGTGATGGATCTCTTCCATCTCTGCTTCTCCTAGTGATGCAAGAGAAGGCTTTCAGAGTTTCATAGGCCGTGGACACGAGGACTCTATGGCTGACCAGGAAGCAAACAGATGGGGCCGCAGTGGCAATGACCCCAATCACTACAGACCTAAAGGACTGCCTGACAAATACTGAGCATCCTCTTTATTGCCCCAGGAGGCTGTGATGTGGGCCCTGAGGACAGGGACTGGGGTTCTTCTTTCTCATGAACACTGGAGTTGCTTGGGAACACACAATAGTTATCTCACATGAATATGGACCAAAAGTTTCAAAACTGTGTTATTCTTGGAGTAGTAACTACTGCTTGAAAAGAGGGTAATAAACACTAACATGGAAGTGGAGCTGAGCCTGAGTATCTGTCATTGAAGGACATTTCTGGGTTCACACAGGGCAGACACCACTCTCACAGAATCTGGCATGATCCCTTCTCTGGGCTCCTGTGCTATGGGTATGTTGTTATTTGCAGGCCTTTCGATGTCCAGGCCCTTACTCCCTGTCAACCACGTCCAGTCACCTCTTCTCATACCACAGCCTTGTGCTCCCTGTCTCTGGGGACCAGGTGCACAACCATAGGAGGGCTTGCCCTGCAGCTATCACCTGATCTTGTTCACTCCTCAGCAGCACCGAGACAAATCCAGTATTGCACAACTTTTCCATCCTAAGAAATATTCCCAAGTAGTTTCCTCTCGTCTTAGGTCACTATTTCTGTGAGAAAATACTATGGCCAAAGCAACTTAGAGAAGGAACAGTTTGTTTGGCTTACACTTCCACATCACTGAAGCAAGTCAGAGCAGGAACTCAAACAGAGCCGGAACCTTGTGTCAGGAGCTGATGCAGAGGTCATGGAGAGGTGCTGCTTACTGGTTTGCACCTCATGGCTTGTTCAGCTGGCTTCCTCATAGAACTCAGGACCACCATCCCAGGGATGGCACCACCCACAATGGCTGGGCCCTCCATCATCAATCACTAAGAAAATGCCTACAGCCAGATCTTATAGACACATTTTTAATTGAGGCTCCCTCTTCTCCAATGACCCTCTTGTGTGACACAAAACCAGCCAGCACACCTCTGCTTGACTTACACTGAGTCCAGAGGAATATCACAGGGAAAACTGTCTCTGGGGATACAGACACAGCATCAACACCAAGATGCAGCCTGTTTGTGTGGCCTTTGACATCCCTGTTCTGGGGAAAAAAACCACTGTCCTTCTAAGCCTATTCTGGCTGTACAACCTACACACTCCTCAGGAGTCTGGGCACTTTCCTCCTTAGATAGGAATTCTGAATGCTTTTCTTGTATTGATCCTCTAAGAAATCGATGACCTGGCCTTTCCAAACTAGTGAACAAACTTCTCTGTCCACATGTTCTACTTGTCACATGCTAAGAAGTGGTGGTTGTTGAGACAGGGTCTCACACTGTTACTCAAGCTAGTCTTGAACACAAGAGATCCTCCTGCCTCAGGCTCCCAAGTTCTGGGATTACAAGCATGTGGCACCACACCAGACTGTTTAAAAATGTTTTATATGAGTATCGTGTGTGGGAGAGTACTGTGCTGGCTGGTTTGATGTCAATTTGACACAAGCTAGAGTTATCAGAGAGGAGGAAATCTCAATGGAGAAAATGTCTCCAAAAGATCCTGCTGGAGGCTGTGTAACTTGGTCTTCATGTGAAACTCCTAACAGTGAGAGCAGGGTCTGTCTCTGACTGTGTTGCCTGCTTTGGAATCCAGCCATAATAGAAGAGGAGGTGCCTAATCTCGCTGCAACTTGATATATCATGGCTTACTGATATCTAGGGATGCCTGCCTGTATCTGATGAGAAACAGTGGAGGAGTGGATGCGGGGGAGGGGGTGTAGGAACTGGGAAGAGGGGAGAGAGGGGAAACTTTGATTTGATTGTAAAAACAAATTTATATATACACAGACCAAAAGAACCCACACAAATTAAAAATATCTAGCTGTAGGGTATTTTCTTAATTAGTGGTTTATAGGAGAGGGTCCAGCCCATGCAGATGATGCCATCCATCAGCTGGTGGTGCTGGGTTCTATAAGGAAGCAGGCTGAGCAAGCCATGATGAGCAAGCCCGTAAGAAGCACCCCTCCATGGCCTCTGCATCATCTCCTGCATCCAGGTCCCCGTCTTGTTTGAGTTCCTGTCCTGACTTCCTTCAGTGATGGACTATGATTATAAGTGTAAGTCAAATAAACCCTTTCCTCCCCAACTTGCTTTTGGTCATGATGTTTCATCACAGTAATAGTGACCCTATGACATGTGTATGTTCATGCTTGCAAGTGTGTGGAGGTACAGAAGACTCTTGGTTGATGTTGGCTGTTGTCCTACTTTGTTTCTCTGTTGCTGTGATAAATACTTTAACCAGTTGTGGGGGAAGGGGTTTACCAGGCTTATAGGTTACAGTCTGTCACCAAAGGAAACTGAGGCGAGAACCTAGAGGCCGTCACTGAAACAGAGACCACAGTGGAGCACTATTTCCTGGCTCTAGTTTGTGTACCGTTGACAACAACTAACCAGCATGGGTATCTTCCTCGGTCGCTCGCACTTCTGTTTACTGAGGCAGTTCTCTCTGAAGGTGCAGCTTGCCTGCTCCTGCTGGCTCTCTGTCCTTGCTCCCTGGGCACTGGGGTTAGAGGCAGCTACCACACCTGCCTAGCTTTTATGTGGGCCCTGGGAATGCAAACTCTAGTCCTCATGCTTCTCAGACAAGTGCTACCCACTGAACCACCCTCTCCCGCACGGTGCAGACTTTAATGTCTCTCATATTTATAAAGCCTTGGAAGGCTTGCTTTATTCAGCCTCACAGCTCGTCCTTTCTCTGATCTTTTGTTCTCTTTTCTTGCATTTCATGGAAATCTAGAACCCGACTTGGGGCCTCACTCTGCTGTAGGAATCTGACCACAGACCAGCCCCCTCAGTACTACACTCTCCGGGAGTCAAGTCCATGGCCACACTACCCTCAAGGCCAGTGCATTGAGCATGGTCACAGAGCCACCCTGCCAACACTGTCTCCCCAATCTCATTTATTCTGCCCCCAACTCCTTTTGTCCTAACTCCAAGACAGAGCTTATCCCCTCTCCCTCTCTCTCACCTCTGTTTGAACCTCCTCACAGGAACTGGAGATGTTCTGCTGGGAACTACTCTGCTCTATGTCCACATTTCCTTTATTCTTTCAGTGTTTGGTTTTTCTCTAGACAGGGTCTCACTACGTAGTCCTGGCTGTCCTGGAACTCACTATGTAAACCAGGCTGTCCTCAAATTTACAGAGATCTGCCGCCTCTGCCTCTCAAGTGCTGAGATTAAAGGCATTAGTGATAAGTTTCTCTGGTCCTGCCTGGCCCCGCAGTTGGGACAAATCTCTCCCACCCACATCCTGCAACTGCTTGGTCCCAAGTAAAAACACAAATGTAGCTAAAGAGTTTTCTCTGCCAAGCCCCAGCAGTCCGACAGCCCACTTATAAAATAAACACACAGATGCTTATATTATTTAAACTGTTTGGCCTAATGGCTCAGGCTTCTATCTATCTAGTTCTTACATCTTAAATTAATCCATTTCTATAAATCTATACCTTGCCACGTGGCTCATGGCTCACCAGCATCTTCACATGCTGCTTGTCATGGCGGCAGCTGGCAGAGTCTCCCTCTGCCTTCCTGTTCTCTCAATTCTCCTCTCTGTTAGTCCCACCTATACTTCCTGCCTGGCTACTGGCCAATCAGTGTTTTATTTATTGACCAATCAAAGGAACACATTTGACATACAGACCATCCCACAGCACAGAGAGTCTTATATTATTTACAAACCATATGGCCTATGGCTTCAGTTTATATTAACTAGGTCTTTCAACTTAATTCAACCCATTCCTATTAATCAATATGTTGCCAGGTGGCCGAGTCATTACCGGTCTTCTGGCATTTAGTGCTGTGGGATGGTCTTTCTGTATGCTGTGAATATCTGTTTCTATGATTGGTTAATAAAGAAGCTGCTCTGCCAGCCTACAGAATGGGAAAAGATCTTCACCAATCCCACATCTGACAGAGGACTGATATCCAGAATATATAAGGAACTCAAGAAATTAGACATCAAAATGCCCAACAGTCCAATTAAGAAATGGGCTATAGAACTAAACAGAGAATTCTCAACAGAGGAAACTCAAATGGCTGAAAGACATTTAAGGAATTGCTCAACATCCCTAATCATCAGGGAAATGCAAATCAAAACAACTCTGAGATACCACCTTACGCCTGTCAGAATGGCTAAGATCAAAAACACTGAAGACACCTTATGCTGGAGAGGATGTGGAGCTAGGGGAACTCTCCTCCACTGCTGGTGGGAATGCAAGCTTGTACAACCACTTTGGAAATCAATATGGCGATTTCTTAGAAAATTGGGAATCCATCTCCCCCAAGATCCAGCTATACCACTCTTGGGCATATACCCAAGGAATGCTCAACCACACCACAAGAGCACTTGTACAGCTATGTTCATATCAGCGTTGTTTGTAATAGCCAGAACATGGAAACAACCTAGATGCCCTTCAACTGAAGAATGGATAAACAAAATGTGGTACATATACACAATGGAATACTACTCAGCAGAGAAAAACAATGACATCATGAGGTTTGCAGACAAATGGATGGATCTAGAAAAAATCATCCTGAGTGAGGTATCCCAGACTCAGAAAGACAAACATGGTATGTACTCACTCATAACAGGATACTAGATGTGGAACAAGGATGACTGGACTGCTACTCACATCACCAGGCAGGCTACCTGGAAAACAGGACCCCAAGAAAGACACAGGGATCGCCCAACGACAGAGAAATGGAATGAGAGCTACATGAACAGCCTGGACATGAGTGGGGGTAGTGAAGGGCGAGGGTCGAGGGAAAGAGAGCTTGGGTGAGTGGGAGATCCCAGCTGGATCAACAACAGAGAGGGAGAACAAGGAATAGGAGACCATGGTAAATGAAGAACACATGAGAATAGGAAGAAACAAAGTGCTAGAGAGGCCCACAGAAATCCACAAAGATACTCCCACAACAGACTGCTGGCAATGGTCGAGAGACAGTCCGAACTGACCTACTCTGGTGATGGGATGGCCAAACACCCTAATTGTCGTGCTAGAAACCTCATCCAACTACTGAGGGATCTGGATGCAGAGATCCATGACTAGGCCCCAGGTGGATCTCTGGGAGTCCAATTAGCGAGAATGAGGAGGGTTTATATGAGCGAGAATTGTTGAGACCAAGGTCGGATAAAGCACAGAGACAAATAGCCAAACAAACGGAAACACATGAAATATGAACCAATGGCTGAGGGGTCACCAACTGGATCAGGCCCTCTGAGTGGGTGAGACAGTTGATTGGCCTGATCTGTTTGGGAGGCATCCAGGCAGTGGGACCGGGTCCTGTGCTCATTGCATGAGTTGGCTGTTTGAAACCTGGGGCCTATGCAGGGTCCCTTGGCTCGGCATGGGAGGAGGGGACTGGACCTACCTGGACTGAGTCCACCAGGTTGATCTCAGTCTGTGGGGAAGGCTTTGCCCTGGAGGAGACTGGAATGGGGGGCGGGCTGGGGGGAAGGTGAGGGGGGCGGGAGGGGGGAGAACAAGGGAATCTGTGGCTGATATGTAGAACTGAATTGTATTGCAAAATAAAAATTAAAAAAAAAATTCTTAAAAAAAAAAAAAAAATTCTTAAAAAAAAAAAAGAAGCTGCTCTGGCCTATGGTGAGTCAGGTTTTAGCCAGACAGGAAATCCAAGAGAGAGACAGGAAGAAGAGAGGCAGAGGTGGAGGAGATGCAGCCAGCCACCCAAGGAGGAACAGTGCCCAGCTCTTTTATTCTTTTCAGTTGTCTTTCCTCCGTAAATATATCTTCACCAGTCTCCTACCCTGAAGAGTACTCAATTCCACTTTGAGCCCCCGTGCTCTCCTGTGATTTGTCTTCTCTGCCAGAAGAGGGCGCTGCCAAGGCAAGTCCGAAATAAGATCCCTGCTTCTGTACACTTGGCTTCTTTCCAGCTGGTGTTTCTGGGACCCCCGGTACCCTCACCCCAGAGAGTTTTAGGACTAACAAAATCCAAGTCTGCTTCCCACAGGTTCAGTGGCAGCCCAGCTAGATTGCCAAGGGATTCAGAAGTACGTATCTTACCTTTCTTTCCATAGCTGGCTCTCCCTGCCCCTCCCTGGCAGTGCCCTGTTGGGGGCAACTTCCCAGGAAGGCTGTTAGAACCCCAGCTGACTGCCTGGTCAGTGAGAAAAAAGCAGCTACTCTCCTGGATTCCTCCTTTCCAAATAAATCTCTTTCTCAAAATCTTCATTCACTGATGCACAGAAGAACCTTGCTGGGACTTCCCATAGTGGATTGAGCAAGGGGGATCTGAACAGATCTTTGCTGAGACGTCCCTCAGTGGACAGAGCAAGAGAGAGCTGAAAAGTAACACTTTTCTCCTGAGCCTGAGGGGATTGCTACATTTCTGCAATTTCTTAGGCCAGAGAAGCAGAGCTCTGCTGGGAAGCCCCCTTAAGTGGGTGCTGAGCAAAGCTCAGCTGTAGCAAGCAGCTCTCCAGGAGAGGAGCAGGATTGCTATATCCTGCGAGGAGACCATCCCCATCATACCAGGTACAGTCTGACTTTCCCGAACAGTCAGGATACCCTTCTCTCCTGAAGCAGTTCCAGGCCTGACTTTCCCAAGAAGTCAGAAAAACTTCCCTTCAGGGATGAACTGTGTCTTAGCAGTTCCAGCTGTCACAGCTGTGCTAAACAGGACACCTTCAGGGCAGAGCTGCTGTTCTGAGCAACTGGAGGTGTCTGGGATACCTCGCCCTCCAGGGCTGAACTGTCTCCTTGCAGTTCAGCCATCAGAGCTATCCTAAGCATCTCAAGGTGTTGCCTGACTCCCAGGTAGTCAGGACACCTTTCCCAGAGTTGCAAAACTCACGTTTTGGAGCCAAAATCCGGGACCAAACCCAGACTTGTTGCAACCAATTTACTTAATTGTTGGTGCTGAAACCCAGGACCAAACCCACAGAGCTGCAAACAATTTACTTACACACAGTGCTTTTCCTGCTACCTGCAGATCAAGATGCAGGACTCTCAGCTCCTTCTCCAGCACCATGTCTGCCTGTGCACTGCCATGCTCTCCACCATGACGATAATAAACTCAACCTCTGAAACTATAAGTTAGCCCTAATTAAATGTTTTCCTTTTTAATAGTTGTCAAGTTATTGGGGTCTGTTCACAGCAGTAGAAACTCTAATTAAGACAGTGCTGTCATCCCTCTTCTTGGCTCCCAGGCCTTATACCCTTTAGCTACCACCTCATTTTGTCTTTGGGAAGAGGAGCCCCTGGAGTCCTGGCAATGGATACACTGGGATCTCCACCCCTTGTTCCTGACTCAAAGTACAACCCTTGCACTGTGAGGTCTAAGAGACCTTTTTCCTATGGTTCAAACTCAGTCTCTAAAACCATAGAACTGAAACACTATTCCATGAGTACCCTCTGGCCTTGCAGGAGAAGGGAGGCTGACTCTGCCTGGAGCTGTTTCCACTGCACACCTCACAGGTGGCTTCCTCTAGCTCACATCTTTCACTGAGGTAAGGCTAAATTGCTGTGACAACAATAACTCCAAATACTGAAGCTTATGGAACCTACAGATGCACCTCACACTTAGCAGTTTAGGGCCCATATCTCAGCTACCATGGGCTTCAGCTCTGCATTTCACATTCCTTCCAAGCTGTTTTACCACACTGCAGTCTTGCACCTCAAATTATGATCTGAAGGCCAGAAACATCAGTCACCTTGAATCTTGTCAGAAGTACAAAACCTCAGGATCCCCACCAGTTCTGTTGTGACATTAAGGATCACCTCATTTGTGAGTACCATGAAAACCAGAAATGCGGGTGCCCTACCACAGAAACCATTTAGAATTACAAGATTGAGGAAACAGAGCACTAAGTCAAGAGCAGGAGCTCTCCCAAGCAGCAGATTCTGTTACTGTGAGTGCACATGGGGCTTCCTGGGGGCATAAAGGCCGATTGAGTCCCAAGGCATTCCCAAAGCATATCCACAAGGTCACACATACCCATGAAATAGGACAGTTTACTATGAAATGTTACTCAACGGGAGGGTTGAAAATACTATGACATAGCTGGGCAGTGGTGGCGCACACCTTTAATCCCAGCACACAGAAGGCAGAGGCAGGCAGATCTCAGTGAGTTCGAGGCCAGCCTGATCTACAGAGCGAGTTCCAGGATAGCCAGGGCTACACAGAGAAACCCTGTCTTGACAAACAAAAACAAAAACAATGCTGTATCTGAATCTAGAATGATACCAGGTGGGTGACAAGTGGGAGCAGGTTCAATTAGTCCCCAGAATACAGATTCTGGGTCAGGACAGCATCCCAGCTTCTGGGGTGACTGTGACTGTGATGTTCCCAGCACTGAGACTGAAGCTGCTTACCCTTTGAGGTGCTGAAGATTGTCTGGTGGCAGAAAGGATGCCTTCCAAAGGCCCTGGCCTGCCTCAATGGTCTAGGCAGGAAGTAATGGGGTTGTGAGTTAGTAGTAGGAGGGAAATGGGGAATGACTAATGGGAAAACACCACTGACGGACAATGAGAGGGTTTAAACTAAACTCATTAGAAGTGCGGCTAGGGAGGGGGAGGCAAGGATGGCAAGGTTACACACAACCAGTTTCACACATGCAGGAAATACTAACTTTAGTGTTATTTATTATTCTCTCTGTCTCTGGTTCCATGAATCCATTTTCTAGGAGCCTGCTTACTGCTAGGGGAGAAATGATATTCCACATCCTTCAACAGCAGCGAACATGACCCACTGACCTGGTCTACATGGAGTGTCAGTTCTTATTCCTGGGCAGGTGGCTCTACACTCAGTTCCTAGGTGCCAGATCCCATGGTAAAGCTCTCTATCGTTTAATCCACACAATCAAAACTTAAAAGAGACAAAGTACCTCACCAAGATCATTAGTGGGGAGATACACCCAGGCTGAGCGGCCACCCTCCCAGGACAAGCTCTTGTCTGCTCTGTCACTCTGTAGCGGTCAGTAGTCAGATCCAGACACAAAAATGAAAGCGAGACAACCACAAATCGAGTGTGTCCCGAACTTTTCAGCAAACGACAGATGTGAAAACACTGCCTCACGCTCAGACTGTTCTAATGTCAATGTTTGGCTGAAGAGGATTTTATTTTCTTTGCCTTGGAAAATAAATTCACGTGACGTGGGCCAGGAATACTTGTTGGGAAATAACGATTGTGGTAACTTGCCCTAGACAGGGAGACGAGGACATGATGGCAGCCATGCCAGTTCTTGGCATCTGCTTGCCTTGAGACATGCTCTGGGCTATATTTCAGCCACTGTGTAGTGACCAAGGCAGAAAGTGAAGGGAGAGCTCTCTCCCATTACCTCAATGCAGTCTCACATTTAGCGTCAGCCAACACACCCCAAACCCAGGTGCTGCCTTGTTTCCCTGACAACCACTTCAGTCTACCAGGGCAGATCATATCCACCTCATGGGTAGGTACGACAGAATGTGTGCTTCTCTGGCTTGGTGTAAATGGGGGGAAAGAAAGAGGTCACTTATTCAGTATGTCTAACACCATTCCACACTGGATTTACCCAAGATGTTCCTGCAAACTGCTCAGAAATCAATCTCATGTCCACGTTCTGCTCAAACAAAACCTTCATCATTTATTACCAATACCACATAAAGTAAAGGCTCACAAATGACAATCTAGTAACATGGCTTAAATAACACCATCATTTGTTATAACTGACATTAGTGCTTGACTTTCTCTTACCATAGCTCTTTAAAAATAATTTTTAAAAGTGGGCGGACAGGGGGAGTGGCACACACACCTTTAATCCCAACACATAGAAGGCAGAGAAAGGAAGGCAGATCTCTAAGGTCTTTGCCAGCCTGGTCGACCTGGTCTAGCATGTTCCAGGCTAACTAGAGTTAAAAAGTAAGACCCTGTTTCCAAAAAAAGAAAGGAAAAGAAAAAAAGTGCATGACTCTTTTGGGTAATATTCTTTTAAAATTACAGATAATATATTTCCAGTTATGAGTCAGTATATATAAGTTTAGAATAGAAAATATCAAATAAATACTGGAAAAATACTTTAAATTGAGCTCAACTCAAATATGGGCAATTTTATTTAAAACTCTAGTTTGAATTTTCAATGTTTATTACATATGTCAACAAAAACAATGTCATTGTTCTAAGTCTTAACTCGGTAATTTCTAGATGGCCTCAGACAAGTGTAAATAGTACTGAACTCCAGTTCACAATATTACCTGTCCTCATGGAGCAAAGCGTCTGCCCCCAAAAGATCTGCCACAGTAGAAAACGATTCCCTGATGCACTAACATCACAAACACCACTGTGTATGCACTGAACACCACATGGCAGTGAGCAGTCCCATGCTTGGGCCACGGAACCATGACCAACTTCTCCCAAGAGACGACTTTGGTTGACAAACTCTGAGGTCATAGAGCCACAAGAGCCAAGAGCCAAGTGCCAAGGTGGAGATGGTGGCAGAAGCAGCTGCAGCAGCATGGCAGGTTCTGTTCCTGGCATGGTTTGGGGTATCCCCTTTCCTTCTGTGGCAAAGTCCTCTGAAGGTTCCGGAGCAGGATTCCACTTGGTCAAAATGATACCATGTCCCGACAGATCTCCCACTAGGCCTGCTGTGACCAGAGGAACCGGTCACACTTCTCAAGCATGGCTTGTATCAGCGCTCTGAAATTCCACAGAAGGAACAAGCAAATTCAGGTGTCCTAGTTCATTCTTAATAGCAAAGCAAAAACTCTAAAGACTAAAGAGGACTCAAAACACTGTGATAAAAGACACAGGCTGAAACCAGCAGAGTGGGCTGGGAACATCATCATTCGGGACTGGAATGTTGCCAGGCATAGATGAGGTCTCGGGTTCAATGTCCAGTGTTGGGAAAAAAGAAAGTGATCAACAAAATGAACAAGCAATCTGGAATGGGAGAAAGTACATACAAATCCTACCTGGTAAGAGGCATCTAGATATTTAGAATATGGTGGAATTCCACAGTTAAACTAGCAACCTGACTCTAAAATGGGCAATAGACTTAGCTATTTCTCCAAGGATGATTTCAAAGCTGGTAAGCACAAATATTCATTCAGCATCACTACCAGTTGAGAAGCTCTTCTCAAATCTAAAACCTCGAAACCTGGAATACTTCCGTTCCCAGGTCTATTAGCTATGGGATACTCAACCTATATTGTTATCATTCTACTTTGATGAGGCATCAAGGATGCTCCAACTCCACAGAAAGTCGAATGATGCTTGTCAGGGGTATGGGAATGAAGGCCTGTTTAATAGCTCTGGCCCATCAATTCAGAGGAAAATATACTAGAAACTGGCTACACAGCAACCTGCACACACTGAATCACTAAATGCTCTAGACAGCAAATTTCACATGGATTTGCTTTCTTTTTCTTTTTCTTTTCTTTTCCTTTTTTTAAAGACAGGTAGTTAATGCTATACAGTCCAGGCTGGCCTTGAACTGCTGATCCTCCTGTCTCAGCCTCCCCAGAGCTGAGATTACAGGTGTGTGCCATCACACTTGCCTATGGTTTGTTGTTGCTGTTGTTTTGTTTTTTTTTCTACAACATCTATTTTAACACACATAGAAAAAGAAAAACTTGAGTAAAATAAGTGTGTGTGTGTGTGTGTGTGTGTGTGTGTGTGTGTGTAATATTTAAGTAAATAGTTTTGCTTTGTGTTTTAAACTGGATATTGAATTCAGGGCTTCATGCATGATAAATAAATGCTCTGCCATTGAGCCACATGCCCCGCCTCTTCTCACTTTTGAGATGGGATTTCACCAAATCCCCTGTGTCTTTGAACTCATGGTTCTCCTGCCCTGGCCTACTAGGCAGCAAGCTCACAGACCTGTATCAATACCATTTTTAGAGAACTGAGGATGCATGGTAGTGGGGCACTCACACTAAGCTGAAGAGTACCTTGATCATGCTGATGAGTAAAATTTTACTTTGGCCTCTTTATTTACACCATAATCAGCAAATGTGTATCAGTCTCCTTATGTGCTAGTGAGGGGTTGAGACTACATGATCTCTGCACTCCCATCTACCTACTGCTGAAAGTCTGTGCAAGCCTACATGTGCAGGCACCACAGACAGTGTACGGCAGGCTGGCATTACCTCTGTCTTCTCTCAGCGATCCTCAGGATGTCACAGGTTCTGGTAAACTTTGCCGACAACTCAAGGGCTAGACTACATTCCTGTAGCAGTGACCAAGCCCGATCAGGGCCCATGGCCTTAGCTAACAAGAGTGCCACATTCTCCACATTGATGGGGGCAGGCCCATCACTGAGGCTCCCATTCAGTGACTCCTGAGGAGTTGGCCTCGTGCTCTTGTTCTGTAGTAGATGTAGGAAAAGCTTCCATTCCTCCAAGGTCTCAGGGATCCACCCTGCACGCAGAAACACAGCGCATACAGGCTCCATACATGAAATGTGAGAACTGTAAGAACACTTAAGACCAAACAAAGACATTCAAGAACAGAGTCTCTTCACCTCAGCATAAACCTTCCGAACACACAGAATTAAAATCATCCTCAAGCTTCCTGGATATGCAACAAGGAACAAAACAGAAACAACCTCCACACTCCTGCAGCAATCAGGTTATAAAGGCTTACATAGATGAACAAATCACTACTTATGAATCATGTCAGGTATATGAGAGCATGTGTGCAGGTGTCCACAGAAGCCAGAAAAGGGTGTTAAAGTCCATGGAACTAGGATTATAGGCAAGTATGATCCACCCAACATGGGGTGATGGGAACCACTCTGGCCTTCTGCAAGAACACCAAGTGCTCTTCCCTGCTCAGCCATCTTGCCAGCCCTCTGTAGCATGAATCTTAACAGTTCTTATTAATAAGATCAAACTCGAGGCCAGTTATGGGGTGAACACTGGAAGATCAGAGAGACAGAACAAGCCACAGCTACCTCACCTTGCCAACTTCTCGGCTGGTCTTGTTTCCTCAGACTGGAAGCCTCTGTGTCCTCATATCCGAATGGCTCTCAGCTGAACTGTGCTGCTCAAAACCTAAAAGCTTAACCAGCCAAATGCTTAACCAGCCAAATGCTTCTAGTTTCTGGTCTTCACGCCTTATATATCTTTCCTTTCTACCATCACTCCCTGGGATTAAAGGCTGCTTTCTGGGATTAAAGGCGTGTGTCACCATGCCTGGCCATTTTCAATGTGGCCTTGAACTCACAGAGATCCAGAGGGATTTCTACCTCTGGAGTGCTAGGATTAAAGGTGTGTGTGCCACCATTTTCTAGCCTTTGTATCTATTGGCTGTCTGTTCTCTGACCCCAGATAAATTTATTAGGGTACACAATATTTTGGGGAACACAATACCACCACAGCCCTCTTTTTCTTTCTTTTTTTTAAGACTCATTCTAGCTGCTGAACAGAAAGAGCTTTAAAGTGGGCAAGAATGAAAGGCAGATGTCCAGTTCTGAGACTACCTATCCCAAGTTATCTCACTTACAACAGCATGTAAAAACATGGAGTATAGTGCTTAAAACGGTAAGCAGTTGTTAAATAGAAACGAAGCCATAATATACCGAAGACTAGGCAAGGCCCCACAGTTTTAACAGTTATCTAAACTATGTAGACAACCACTAAAATGTTCAAATTTGCTTACTGAAAAGTGAGGAGAGACTTCCAGAACACCACAATGAGGAGTTACATTTGGAATTTACATACCATTGTCCCCTTCCATCAGGCTTATGTCATTCAGATACATAATGTTGGTGAAGGCCTCCCTCCTCCTCTCCAGCTCCAGACGGAGTGTCAGATATCCAGGCCAGAAACTTAAAGGGAACAAAGTTGATAAAAGGAGTAAGTCTGAGACTCGGCTCTTTATCTATTACGTGTGTCTCAAAGGAGGAGTAAAGGCCAAGAGTAGAGCGTGCATGTTCACAAACTACAGTCACCTAACACACACTGACAATCACGCATCGTGTACACAGCACACAAAGACAGACACGGCAGGAAAGCTGGGGACACTGCACTGCTCACAGAGTGCACTGCACACAGAGACAGACAGGAAAGCTCGGGACACTGCAATGCTCACAGAGTGCACTGCACACAGAGACAGACAGGAAAGCTCGGGACACTGCACTGCTCACAGAGTGCACTGCACACAGAGACAAACAGGAAAGCTCGGGGCACTGCACTGCTCACGGAGTGCACTGCACACAGAGACAGACAGGAAAGCTCGGGACACTGCAATGCTCACAGAGTGCACTGCACACAGAGACAGACAGGAAAGCTCGGGACACTGCAATGCTCACAGAGTGCACTGCACACAGAGACAGACAGGAAAGCTTGGGACACTGCACTGCTCACGGAGTGCACTGCACACAGAGACAGGCAGGAAAGCTCGGGACACTGCAATGCTCACAGAGTGCACTGCACACAGAGACAGACAGGAAAGCTCGGGACACTGCACTGCTCACAGAGTGTACTGCACACAGAGACAGACACGGCAGGAAAGCTCGGGACACTGCACTGCTCACGGAGTGCACTGCACACAGAGACAGACAGGAAAGCTCGGGGCACTGCACTGCTCACGGAGTGCACTGCACACAGAGACAGACAGGAAATCTCGGGACACTGCACTGCTCACAGAGTGCACTGTACACAGAGACAGACACGGCAGGAAAGCTCAGGGCACTGCACTGCTTACAGAGTGCACTGCACACAGAGACAGACACAGCAGTAAAGCTCAGGACACTGCACTGCTCACATAGTGCACTGCACACAGAGACAGACACGGCAGGAAAGCCCGGGACACTGCAATGCTCATGGAGTGCACTGCATATAGAGACAGACATGGCAGGAAAGCTCGGGACACTGCAATGCTCACAGAGTGCACTGCACACAGAGAGACAGGAAAGCTCAGGACACTGCACTGCTCACAGAGTGCACTGCACACAGAGACAAACAGGAAAGCTTGGGACACTGCACTGCTCACAGAGTGCACTGCACACAGAGACAGACACAGCAGGAAAGCCCGGGACACTGCACTGCTCACGGAGATCACTGCACACAGAGACAGACATGGCAGTAAAGCTCAGGACACTGCACTGCTCACGAAGTGCACTGCACACAGAGACAGACAGGAAAGCTCGGGACACTGCACTGCTCACAGAGTGCACTGCACACAGAGACAGACACAGCAGGAAAGCTCGGGACACTGCACTGCTCACAGAATGCACTGCACACAGAGACAGGCAGGAAAGCTTGGGACACTGCACTGCTCACGGAGTTCCAGCTGTTGCTCTGGGGAGCTTGTCTCTCAGCAATGACCACAAGGCAGAAAAGTGCCACACTGAGTAACAGACTGAAAGGGAAGGGAAGGCCAGAAATGGCGGCATGCTGGTGAGCCGGGATGCAGACCACCCTCAACCAGGAAGAGCGTGCAGGTAGATTGTACACCAGAGTTCTCACAATCAGACTGTGGGAGTCCTGACCAGCAACAACTTTAAGACGTTGTTAGGCAATGGAGGGCTTTGTGAATAAAAAGAACAATGAACTGAGAAATAAACAGCGGGTCTAGGCACTGTTTCTGGTTCTGTCACTTATTAGCAGCCTAGTATGGTTATGCCTATCTGGTTTCCACGGCTGTTAAATTATTGCTCTCCCTAATCTAATCCAAATCTAAAATTCTACATATCTAGTCATTTCAAGGAGTATGTTACCTAAGAATGTCCAATAAGTATTTTTACACCGATTTATTTGCATAAGCAAAACTAGAGAGAAGAACTGTACACACTTACTCTTAATCGGGGGCACCTGGATTTGGCCAGCACTCCCATGAATATGTCTGGAGCCTTAAATTCTTGGAGAAATAAAGCCACATCCTACAAACAAAAATGATTAGCAATTTAGATGCTGCATACTGCTCAAGCTCCAGAGCTCAGACAACCCTAAAAGTTTAATTTCCTGCTTGCTTCCTTTCATTCACAAGGGGAAAATCAAAGGTCAGGAACAGTGTCAAAAAGACACAGTAAGCCAGGAAGTGGTGGTGCCCACCTTTAATCCCATAAGCACATGGGAAGCAGAGACAGGTGATCTCTGTTAAGTCTGAGGCCTGCCTGGTCTACAGAGTGAGTTCCAGAACAGCCAGGGCTACACAGAGAAACCTTGTCTTGAAAAATACAAAACAAAAAACCCAACCAAATAAAAAGACAAACGTACCAGAAGAGCCTTCGTGGTACTCGGTCCCAAGACAGTAGAACAAACCCATAAACAAATCTAACCCTGACTGAGACACAACTGAGAATAGCCTTCCTTTTATTCTGCACCGAATACATCTTTTCTGTCCATCCAGAATTCTCATTAAGTTATCCAAACACATTTGCCGACTGCCAGATTTAAGTTACAAGCTGGGGGTGAGAAAGGGGAATGGGGAAGGAGTCAACTCCTAAATCCTACCCTGTAAGAACCTAAAACTGAGATAAGTGCTACTGAGTTACGTCCAATATCGGGACTTGGGTTTCCAAAATCCTTAAAAAAAATAAAAATAAAAATAAAGGAGTGGTGATGGTAATTAACAGAAAAAAATTCTGTTCACAAAGTAACTATAGTAGCCTGGAACTTTCTCCCTGGAGATTTTGTTCCACCCACATCATCTAAAGATGAACCTAGAGTGACATGTGACCCCAAAGAGATGGCATTCACCGAGGAATATAAGGTGCAAAAGCTAAATCTGTTAGCTGTGGGGTATGCCAATTATAAACCATACACTACATAATAAAGTTTCAGTCGATGATGACTACATATAAATGTATGTATGTGTACATGTATATATGTATGTCAGTGGCCCCATGAAATTATACTGCCTAGTGATGTCATAGCTATCTTAGTTCACATTTATGTTAAATACACTATGCTGTCCATAGGACGAAACTGCATATATGTTCAAGGCACAATTTTGACATTAATACCTCCTGGGACTTCATACCCTGAACCACAAACTGGAATGACTATAGTCCCTTGAACAGTGAAGGAATGAATCTTTTTAAAACCTCTTCACTCTTGAGTCTTTTCAGAATTTCACTTCCATCCTCATACCTCATCCATGGACATATCCCCGACTCTGCAAATTTCATTCTCCATTTCTTCAGCAAGCTCCATCTGCTGCTCATCATCATCTGAGTCGGACTTGTCACTTTCAAGTGTGACAATCTTCAGAAACATAAACAAAAAAAAGATCAGTTAAAATACTCAGAGTTCTCCAAGTAATATTATCACTTAGAAGTCTCCAAGAGAGTATCCCTGAAGCATTTCCTCTGGCAAAATAGTTTCTAAAACCTAGAGCCTTGGATAGATCTACACGTTCTATATTCGTGGAGTAAACAGTGTCTGTAGGCAACAGAAAAACACAGGAATGAAATGTCAACGATAAACTTGTGCTTTCAAACAGTTTAGGATTAGTGTACAAAAGACATGGAAACTGAGTCACAATAGAGAAGGCGGACTTAGCTGGACTGGTGAAAAGAGCTATGGGAGGAAAAACGAAGGACCAATGACCTGTTCCTGGGAGAAGAAAGACATTTCTCTTAAAAGAAGTGAACTCTCATGGAAGGGCAGGACTCTGTCCTGGGAATGAGATGAGCATTCAGAGGTGCGTTCAAGAGTTCAGAAAGCACCGCACACGTCTGGAGATAGTCAACAGACTGCTGGTGATGGAACACAAAGTTAAGTAAAAGGAGGCTGAAGGGGTGCGACCAGCCTTGGAGCCCCAGTTAAGAAACAGAAAGTTTTCTCTTATGAGCAACAAAAACACCCTTTAAAAGTAATAAAAAAGGAAGGCTGCTTTGGCCACTATGTAGAAAACGGCTCCAAAAAATAACAAAACCAAAAACAGGAGTTGGCGGTATGGAAGGCAGTATACAGAAAAATCTGTCAGTTCCTGTAAACCAAACACATTTCAAGCACTCTACTGTCATTATAATCTCAGTCTACATAAAAACCTGTGTACGACAATACTGGTTATCCTATTTTATACAAAGTGTGAAAGAAACCGAGGCTCTGGGTTAACTAGCACGCTTCCAGCATGAGATGAGCTCGTGTCTCGGAGATCAGCGCTGTCTGACTCCAAACTATGCACTCCACTATGACAAGAGCCGACGAAACGGGAATGGCAGGGTCTCGACTTCAGAAGCGACAATGGGGCTGGGAAGCAAAATCCCAGTGAAGTATGTGCGTGGCGGTGCTCTGGGAAGTTAGGAATTGGCACCGCGAACCTCCAGCATCCCATCCACTCCCTTGGTTCCGAGGGCGCCTGCGCGAGTCTCCCCACCTGGATGAGCCCGCTGAGGACGCCGAAGAGCCAGTGCTTGCTGTAGACCGTGCTCCCAATGCAGTCTCCCCCGGCCAGGTCCTCCTCGTCCTCTTGATCGCAGCTAGGCGGCGGAGGCGACGGGTTAAGGTCCACGCTGGCACGCGGGAGCCACGCCGGAAGCCCGGAGGAGGCGAGAGGACGTGCCAGAGAGCCCGACGCACCCAGCGCGGCTCCGCACAGCGCCCCCTGCCGTCAGATTCCTGCAGAACGGGTGGGAATCTTCCCCCAAAGTGTCCACCCAGGACCAGGCGTGAGCATGGACGAATGCACACATCAGCATTACCTTTGTCTGGACCGAAGAGGGGAAGGGAAGAGGAAAAAAAAAAGAGGAGGAAGAGGAGGATGGAGATGCTTGGACGTGGGACTTCAATACAAGCTGATTCTGGATGAAGAACCGAATATATAAAACAAAACTTTTACGTCTAGAAGAAACTGTAAAGAACATTTAATGACCTCAGAGATAGGAAGGGTTTTCTTAAAATACACAGGAGCCTAATGTGAGAAACTGCCACATTTCTCAGACTGGGGAGATGGCTCAGCGGTTAAAAGCACTCACTGGTCTAACAGAGGATCCGGTTCCTGTTCCAGCATCCACATGGCAGCTCACACCCCTCTGTAGCTCCTGTTCCCCGGGGAACCGATGCTGCCTTCGGGCCTCTGCTGGCACCAGACATGCACAGACACACATACAGGCGAAACACATAAAAAAATTAATTGCTACATTTCTATCATTCTGCATAAGGCTCAGCTGGACATGGTAGCTCACACCTGTGACCTCAGCACCTGAGAGGCCGAGGAAGGGCATTGTCACAAATTTAAGGCAGTCTGTGCTTCACAACGAGACACTGTCTAATGATGATATGTACATCTTCAAATTGGGGAAAGATCAGTCTATAAATAACATAGGCTCAGGATCAAGAATTACAAAATCTTATAACTAATAAATCAGTAAGAAAGAGACAACTCATTAAGAAAACAGACAGAACATAGAAATAGACAATTCACAAAAGAGGAGACAAAACTGAAGGGACTGTTAAAAGGATCTCCAAGTCCAGTTTATGTAAAATGCATGAAGGTCGGGAACAGAGCTCAGTGGAAGAGCACACGTGTGCCAACTATGCCCGAGGCTCTGGGTTCAGTCCCCATTCACAAAGATACGTACATTCCATGGAGATGTAAATTTAGATCAGTGTAAGTTACCACTTTGCATCCCCACAGCTGAAATCTGACCACTCCGAGTATAAACAGGATGGCGGAGAGGGGAGACTTTCACACACTGAAGAGAGACTTCACCTGAGCACAGCTACTTTGCAGGGCAGTGTGATCAAAGCTACTTGATTTCAAGAATGGTGACCTATTTTTTAAGGCTTGAAATGTGTCCTACCTGCACATTTTTAAAGACACAGACAAGGCTAGGACAAAAGAAAAACTACCGGAGGCCATTATATAGACCAAATATTGACACTGTTTCGTGAAACCTTTGTTTCTGTTGCACACAAAATGCCAAGTGCTTCACAGAGCTTCTGTCTTGTTGCACACACGCACCACATACACACCACACATCACATACATCACACACACATACACCACACACACACATACATCACATATACACCACATACACACCAAATACACACGCATACACCACACACACACTCACCACATATACCACACACACACTCACCACATACACCATTCACACACATACATCACACACCACACACATACACTCACACACACTGTACAAATCTGTACACATACACACACACACTCACACACACTGGGCAAGGGGAGGAGTGTATTTAACAACTGCCATGTTGAGGTACATCAGCCATCTTTATTACATCATCTTACATTTCAGCATCCACTTGTGGGGTTTTATTCTTTGTTTGACTCTTTGTTTGAACAGGGTCAAGCTACATAGCCCAGGCTAGCCTGCTACTCACCATCCTCAGGCCACCACCTCCAGCAGCTAGGATTGTAGGCACGTGCCATCATGCCCGGCAACTCCAGGTGAAGTTTTGTTTTGGGTTTTGTGAGTTTTGAATTCTTTTATCTGTGAGTCACACTGCTACACTGATGTTTGCATACATGCTTTGTGAATTTTCTTTTCTCTTAGAATCCTAGGGGCAGGAAATTGGATTAATTGTGGCTCTTGTTTATGGTATCTTCTGATTTGTCATTACCCAACCAAGCTTTCCTGGTCCTTCTCTCTCAGAATTACTTTCTATAACCAGAAAGTAGTTATTCTTTTCTCTCTTTTCTTTTTCCCAACACCCCTTTCTGTTGTCCTTGAATGAAAACACAGGTCAATTCATGCTTCTCTGGTTACTCACAGGAAATCAACAACCTTGCATGATTTTAAACCATGAGCTTGAAGACTTAGTTGAATTAACCATGAGGACTACAGACCTTGGGGCCACATAACGGGATTGGGATTTCCCGCTCTCTTAGAATGCGTTTTCTCTCCTTTCCTAATTCAGCTCATGCTGAATAGGCTCTGTAGGTTGGGGACGGTGACTTTGTTTTCTTGTCAGTGTTCTTCCGCACACAGATCACCAGCTGCTCTTTCTGACCCCTCCTGGAAGGAGAAGGGGCAGGCAGAAGTGAGAGGCAGAAAAGGAAGAAAAAGTTGTACCCATGACAACTTCATAAGATGGTTCTGTGTCCTCTGGGCCTAACAGGTATTTTTGTTGTTGTTGTTTTTTCAAGACAGGCTTTCTCTGTGTAGCTTTGGAGCCTGTCCTGGAACTCACTCTATAGACCAGGCTGGCCTCAAACTCAGAGATCCTTCTGCCTTTGCTTCCCAAGTGCTGAGATTAAAGGTGTGCACCACCACCGCACAGCCCCTAACAGGTATTTTAGCTGACACCATCCCCCATCTCGTGTGTGTGTGTGTGTGTGTGTGTGTGTGTGTGTGTGTGTGTGTGTTCTCTGTTGTTTTCTTTCCAAGCTGTTAGAGATTGAACCTAGGTAGGCAAGGACTCAACTGCTGAGATACACTGCCAGCCTATGAAAGTGGTTTACAAAATGCCAACTTCAATACAATTGCTAGTTATAGCAAATCATTAAGAAGGTTGGGTCTAGCTTCAAACTAGCTGTGTGACTTGGATGTATGATTTAAGCTGTCTGTGCCCCCAAGTTGCCAGGGGGGTGGTAATTAAAGTTTAAGGATCCAGTGGGATAGGAAAATAAAGAATTGAGTACAGTGGTCACTTGGTGGCACATGGTCACCTCGACAAGAAGAGGAGCTGTCAATCAAGGCTTTCATCGATTACCTAGTGTCGGAGCAGGAGGTGAGATACACTCATTAAAACGCTGACGTGGACAGATTGATTTTCAAGAAGGCCTGGACACAGTGCTATGAGGACATAGGATTTAGGTTGTGGATCTGCTATGCTGCAGGTGAGATTCCCTCCTAATCTAGAGCAGGGAGTGAGGAAAGAGCAAGGAGAAACAGCTTTGAAATATTTTTTGGGCAGGGAAAATCTTTTTTTTTTTTTTTTTTTTATCAACTGAAAGGGAAGGACAAGCAGCGCCAGTGTTTGGTGAGTCAGTTCAGGGACAAGCTGGAGCTTCACCAGCCACCTGAGATGTCCTTTCCCGAATGCCTAGTGGGATCACTGGTAGAGGATCAAGTGCCTGGAAGGAGGCACAGGATGTCTGGGACCAGCTGGTCCCCACAGAAAGGACAGGCAACCACCTGTGAGTGGATCACAGGAAGGGGGCCATGGCTAAGCCAGCTGACCTTGGAACCAGACAGAGTGAAGGCCCCACAGTTCTCAGCTCCAGAGAAAGCTGAAGAGGTGGAGGTCTAGAATCCACCCTGTTTTGGGCTGGTGCCTGAGGACAAATGGAGGTCCCCAGTTATAAGTGATGTTCCTTCCTGGCTGATCCTTAGACTGGCCTTTCTGTGGGCAAGGGCCTGCTATTGGGATAGTCTGTGTGTTTTTGAGCTAGAAAGTCCCAGGGCAGAAACTTCAAGCAAGGAGAGAAGAAAGTGAAGAACTGAGTCAGCCAGGTGGTGTGCGTGTGAGGGGGTTGACATGGGAACATGCCCTGAGTCTAGAAGTTAAAGTCTGTCTGGGCAACATATCGAGATACTATCTTTAAAAAAAAAAAAATGGAACTTGGAATGTTGACTCTCACGCATTATCCCAGCACTTGAGAAGCTCGAGTGGAAGATTAAGAGTTCAAAGCTAACCTGGACTACATACCCTGCTATAAAAAAAGAAGAGAGAGAGAGAAAGAGAAAAAAGCAGAGAACTTCATAGCAGCCAGTGTCCTGGTTGCTCACAAGACAATGGCCAGCTCCCCGGCCGTGGACCAAGCCACAGTCTCTGCCCTTTGGAGGATGGGGGTGAACCTGACACCCCACAACAAAGAGACAGTGTGCCACAGTGATGTGCTCTTCCTGGCTGTGAAGCACATATCATCCATTCATCCTGATGAAGTTGGTGCTGACATTGAGGTCAGGCACATCATGGTGCTCTCTGTGGCAGATGCCATCATCAACTCCATTGAAAAGAAGCTGACAGCTTCCAGAGTCATCCACTGTGTGGCTGACACCCCAGTTGCTGTGCAGGAGGGGCTTACTGTGCATGCCACATGCACTCATGCTCAGGTGGAGGATGGCCAGCTCAGAGAGTGGCTTCTGGACAGAAGTGGAGGGAGAGTTGACCAATGCTGTCACAGGGCTCAGTTGTCACAGGGCTCAGTGGCAGTGGCCCTGCCTATGCTTTCAAGCCCTGCATGCTCTGGCTGATGGTGGTGTGAAAATGGAGTTGTCAAGGGGCCTGACAGTCTGCCTTGGGGCCCAGGCCCTCCTGGGGGCAGCCAAGATGCTACTAGACTCAGAACAGCATCCTTGGCAGCTCAAGGATGGTGTCTGCTCTCCTGGTGGGGCCACCATCCATGCCTTGAGTGTGCTGCAAAGTGGAGGCTTTTTGCTCCCTGCTTATCAACGCTGTGGAGGCCTCCTGCATCTGCACAAGGGAGCTGCAGACCATGGCTGGTCAGGAAACCCTCTCCTCTGCTGTCTTCCAAAAGACTTACTGGACAAGGTGAAACTGGACCCCTCTGCTGGGGCCTCTCTGTCTTCTTCCGCCTATGTTAAGGCCTGCAGCCTGGCCTCAACAGACAAGAATTTATATGTATATTATTAATACAAACTAGTTTACACCTCAGCAAAGGAGTGGATAAGAGATGCAAGAACTCCTGGGACTAGGCCACCGAAGCAAGGGAGGGACCAACAGGAGACCAGAATTGGAGGAGGCAGCTAATGACAGAGGACACAGCTGCCCAGACAGAAAAGGACTTCCTGAGCCAGCGTGACCCAGGGAAGGCTATGGTTGGGTAAAGAAACAACATGCAGGAACACAGCTGGAGTAATCACAGTGACTATATATCTGTGGCCTCCGACATTCATTGCTTGTGTTGGGAACAACGTCCTCGATCCTCACTACTTGGAAGTATACAATTAACTTTTTGTTTGTTTGTTTGTTTGTTTGTTTTTCGAGACAGGGTTTCTCTGTGTAGTTTTGGAACTTGTCCTGGATCTCGCTCTGTAGACCAGGCTGGCCTCGAACTCACAGAGATCCCTCCTGAGTGCTGGGATTAAAGGCGTTCGCCGCCGCCGCCGCCACCACCACCACCCAGCCTACAATTAAGTCTTGTCAATCACAACTCTCCTACTACGATACAGAGCACTAGAAGTCACCCCCGCTTCACATCGTGTCCTTGTACTTGTTAACCTTGCTGCCTCCATCTTCCTGTCCCCCACTTCCTCGTAGGCTCGGAAACTGCCACTCCACTCTGGACCTGTTAGCTTCCACATGTTTGTCTTTCACATTCATTCACCCGTGCTGCCCCAAACTATAGGCTGCTGGTAGAGGAGGCTGTATGTAGGTGGGTGTCGGCAGTTCATGGTTTGGGGTCTGGACTGAATAAAGAGAAAGAGAATGGTAGGTGAGGGTTTTTATAAGTGAGGTTGTTGGTAGGTGAGGTTATGAAGTAAAATAAAAAGGTAGAGAATAATAAAGGAAAATACCAACATTGACCTCTGGCCTCTCCATATCCATGCATAAACATACACATATCACACACACACATACACACACACACACACACACACACACACACACACACTCACACATACTCCACCCTGGTCCCTAAAGTACCATGTTCCTCTCCTTAGGCAAAATTAATTTAGTTCATCTCTAAAAGTCTCAGTCTTAACAATTACAAAGTTGAAGGCAGGTACTGGTAGCGCACGCCTTTAATCCCAGAACTCAAGGCAGAGGCAGGTGGATCTCTAAATTCAAGGCCAGTCTGCTCTACAGATCAAGTTCCAGGATGGCCTGGGCTACACAGAAGAAAAAAAACAAAAACAAAAACAAAAACGGGCAGTGGTGGCACACGCCTTTAATCCCAGCACTCGGGAGGCAGAGGCAGGCGGATCTCTCTGTGAGTTCGAGGCCAGGCTGGTCTACAAAGTGAGTTCCAGGAAAGGCTCCAAACGCTACACAGAGAAACCCTGTCTTGAAAAACAAAAAACAAAAAACAAAAAAAAAGAAGTGAAAAAAAAATTACAAAATTGTTCAAAAGTGCAAACTCTTCTGAGAATCAGGCAAGCTCTTAACTATAAGGCCCTGCAAAATAAAAATAAAAATAAATTGCATTCTTCCATGTAGCCAGCTTTCTTGGACGGCCAGGTCACAAGTCATGACACAGAGACTTAATACTAATTATGAATGATCAGCTTTGGCTTAGGCTTGTTTCCAGTTAGCTTTTTTTAAAAACTTACATTACCCATTTCTGTTAATCTACGTGCCTGAGGCTCGCTTACCTCATCTATGTACTGTCCATCCTGCTTTCCTGCGTCCTCCATGTCTGGCTGGCTGGCTCCTGGCTGGCTCCTGGCTGTTCTCTCTGCCCACCAGCCCCACCTATTCCTCCTCTGCCTAGCTATTGGCTGTTCAGCTTTTTGTTAGACCAGTCAGGTGCAGGCAAGGTGTAACAGTAACACATCTTTACATAGTTGAATAAATGCAACACAACTTACATAGTTGAACGATCATAGTGCAACACAAATAAATGCAACACATCTTTACATAGTTAAACAAATACTCTATTCCACACCTCGTTTATACAGTGCCACCAAAGCAAGACAGAAACCAAGCAGGGCAAAATCACACCCTGTAGCTCCTTGTCTGGCACTGGAAATGATGATGAAATCATCTGAGCATCACTGTGCCTGGGCAGTTCCACCCTTCTAGCTCTGTCACTAGCAGCACACACAGACTCTCTCTTGGGCCAGCTCCATCCCATGCCTACAGCTGCCCTCTTAAATGTCCACATTCTTGGCATCGTCCACATCCTGTGGTTTTCACTGCTGTATAGGCTTCACCGTCACAGCATTTGCTAGGGCGTCTCAGACCCTCCTTGCCGGGAATTTGACCCTGTATGTAACACAATGCCTGCCCTCGGTGGCTTTCTGGATCCTTGGTGCAAACCTGCAAGACCCTCTCACTTCTGCATCTTCCATGCCTGCACAACCAGTACCACACGGCAAACACTGCCCAAGTTCTGTAGACAGCTCAGGATGGAGTCTAGCCCCCCTTAAATCACAGTTGCCTCAGCCCCTGCATGCTGACTCTAGGGAAACACTTCCCTAGGCAGCCAGTTCTAACAGGGAATTAATTCCTTCAGGAACGTTCTCAGTTCAGACTCCTTCCAAACAATAAGAGGAAGAGAAGAACCAATATACATAGCTCATGTATGGAGCTTGGCTTCATCTGAGGAGAGGTTGGGTCCCGAGGATCCCTGAATTGAGCCTGTGATGAGCTCACATGTGATGGCAGAAGGCAGGGGAGGGACCTGGCTGGAGAAAGTAGGCCACTAGGAGCAAGACCTGGGCTTGGCTTGGCTCTAGCCTCCGCTGCTGGCTCTGCCTTCTCCTGCTCTGTCTGCCGTGATCGGCTGATCCTGTGGCACCCTGAGCCCCAGCAAGTGCGAACACCTGACGGACACACAGGATAACAGACGCTGAAAGGACCTGCCGCTAAAATACAGACGAACAATAAAATGCAGAGAGAACTTGGAAAGAGTAATGCCAAGTGTAGCTGTGTAGAGGAATTTCGGCAGGTGCTGAAGGCACCAGCAGCCACAGGGATGATGTCATCGTCAGGAGCCATCAGGAGGAGGCAAATGCACATGAATTCTGAAGGGTGAAGGCAGATCGGACACCGGCTGGAGTCAGGCCTCCACTTGGCCACCTCTCTGGGTGTTTTGCCTCTTGAGGCTCTCGGGATTTCATGATAAGACATGGAGACTCACCCTAAGCAATGATGAACCCCAGTGTCCATGGAAACTGAGGATGCACTCTGAAGCAGGAGTAATCATCTCAAAGGAGCCAGATTGCTCTACTGAAACGACATCTCCAGAACCCTTTGAAGAGCCAGTGCAGAGATAATGGTGTGGCGTAACCCCTGCTGTGCGGCCAGCTGCACATACCCCTGCTGTTCCGTTCTGCCAGCTGCACACACCCCTGCTGTGCGGCCAGCTGCACACACCCCTGCTGTGCGGCCAGCTGCACACACCCCTGCTGTGCGGCCAGCTGCACACACCCCTGCTGTGCGGCCAGCTGCACACATCCCTGCTGTGTGGCCAGCTGCACACATCCCTGCTGTTCTGCCAGCTGCACACACCCCTGCTGTTCTGTTCTGCCAGCTGCACACACCCCTGCTGTGTGGCCAGCTGCACACACCCCTGCTGTTCTGTTCTGCCAGCTGCACACACCCCTGCTGTGCGGCCAGCTGCACACACCCCTGCTGTTCTGTTCTGCCAGCTGCACACACCCCTGCTGTGCAGCCCCTGCTGTGCGGCCAGCTGCACACACCCCTGCTGTTCTGTTCTGCCAGCTGCACACACCCCTGCTGTTCTGCCAGCTGCACACACCCCTGCTGTTCTGCCAGCTGCACACACCCCTGCTGTTCTGCCAGCTGCACACACCCCTGCTGTGCAGCCTCCCCTCCCCCCCACAGCTTCCCTGTAAAGTCCCCGGAACACAGGTCTGTGCTCCCTGAACCCATTTATCTGCTCTTCCCAACATGATCACTGCGGTTAAAGCAGCTTCCACGCTCATCCCTTCTTACCCCGATCACGTCTATGTTTGGCATATCAGGATCAATGACAGAGCCTAGAACTGCAGCTCTATAAAGTCCAGGCTTTGCCTAAACTCTGGCAACAAGGTCTATACATTACTCAGAATAAAACTACAATTTTCCACCGGATGTTTATTTGAAGAGTGCATTTTGTGGTCTGGGTGGAGGGGTGGTAGGCTCCTGTGATCCCAACACTTGGGAAGCAGAGGCAGGAGAGGAAAAACCTTGGGATTACATAGCAAATCCCAGAACAGTCGAGAATGCATAGGAAAACCCTGTCTCTAAAAATTAACTTCATTTTGAGGTCTCTAGGGAAACCTATAAAATGTTTTTAAATTCTGAATAATTTTTAGGATATTCCCAATTTCTTCGATGTTGCTGTGAGATGAAGCAACTACATGCAGCTTGAGTGAAACCGCTTTCATCCTTCCCACTCCCGTGATCCAGGGGACCCTCAGCAAGTCCCAGCAGCCGCTCACTCCAGCTCCAGTGTCTTCTCTAGGTAACTTCTTGTCCCTTCTGTGTCTCCACAGCTGGCAGCTGCTTGGGCTATATGGAGTTTTCCCAAAAACTAATGTTGTCCTGTCTCTGGCTGGGAGGTGGTTGGTACAATCCCAATAATGTAATACTAATAATTATAAGGGGATGGCCAGGAGTGCATTCAGGAAGTCACTGTCTTAGTCTTATTTCCTGTTACTGTGATAGCATACCCTAACAAAAGAAACTTCAGAAAGAGTTTGCCTGGTTCACAGTTGTAGGTTATAATCCATCAGGGCAGCAGGTAAAGAATTGGTCATGTCACACCCACAATCAAGAGCCAAGAGTAGTGAATTAATGCATGTCCAAGTTCAGCTGACTTCCTTCACTCTTATACTGTCCTTGATCCCCTTCCTAGGAAATGGTGCCACCCCACAGTAAGCAGCTCTTCCCACTCATCAGGACAATCCCTTAAAGACATGCCCACAAAGCCACACCTCCTAATCCACATGAGCCTCTGGGGACCATTCTCATTCAAAACATCACACAAACCAAATGTCCATCAGTGAGTGAATAGAGAAACAAAATGTGGTATACCCGTAATGTGGGGTAGTATTCAGCACTGCCATGGGTGATGCTGATTGATCAGCATGTCATACTCTGTTTGTGTGGCAGACTAGAAAAATCCAAGGTATAAAAAGCAGACTTGTGGTTTCCCAGGGCTGAAGGGGGAAGAGATGGAGAGGATTCCTTCATGGGTCTAAGAGTCCCTTGAGGGGAACTTCCTGGAGCGAAATGGAACCAATGGCTGCGCTATCCTCCGCTGTGCTTAGTGTTGTTAGGTTGGACACTTTTTTCCTGAGATGACCTCCAACTCTCAATCTTCCTGCCTCAGTCTCCCAAGTGCTGGGCTGACAGAAGGGCACCAGAGGCTTCACTGCATGTCGTTTGTTTGTTTGTTTGTTTGTTTGTTTGTTTGTTTGTTTGAGACAGGGTTCCTCTGCTGTAGCCCTGGCTATCCTGGAACTCATTCTGTAGACCAGGTTGACCTCGAACTCACAGAGATCCTCCTGCCTCTGCCTCCTGAGTGCTGGGATTAAAGATCACCCAACTTCACAGCACATTTTTAAAGTCTTTCATGTATGCCTCATGTCACCTCAGTGAGACAGAATGCACAGTCCCGGGAAGGCTGAGTGTCTGTCTGTCCGCCGGCTACGCTCGTGTGGCTTCCATTGTCCTGTCCTGCCAGCTCTCCTCCCACCTGTCAGCATGAACTTAACATTGTCAGAACCATTTCTTAGGAACCTCTGTCCCTCGCTGGTGACCTATGGACAAATTTCCAATAGTCCCATCCCAACGTCATTCTTGGAGGCGTGGAGCTTGGCTGGATCTCTTCCTATCCAGTTCTGCATTGTCATCTCACTTTACTTGGAACAGAGTCAAACTTTTGATCCACTTTATTACAGATGAATGATTCAGTACAAAACCAAACATCCACTCCATAGGAACATTTCAAGGAAACACTGGAGGCGGTCTCTGAAGATCCCCACGCACCCCAATAGGGTACTAGAAACACATTCCCACAAACCTAGATAAAGTCACAGCTCCAGCTAGACTCTGTGGACATAAGAGACATCCCCAAATCCAGCTGGAAGCTCATGCCTTCACAAGAGGGTTCCACAAGAACACATGCCCCATCATGGAACTTCACTATTGTGAAATACCCTGCATCGAGCAACCATCAAAACACACCCACACCAATGAATACGCCTGTCTTCTGGCTGAAGTCTCTGCTGGGTCCACATGTGAGAACTCAGATGAAGCTGCGATATAGCCTACGGACTGGAAGGTAGGAGTTGAGGGTGGGTCTTCAGGAATGGGATCCATCTGGAAAAGCCTTCTGTGCTGACCAAGCTCCACTACCACCTAGGACTCACTTAGGGGAGCAACTCAGAGTTCAGACCCATGTACACACACTGTCTGCCTCCTGCGTGTGCCATCTCATGCTGTAGAAACACAGACTTGGAACAACACCAGCACAGAAACTTCTGCAATATGACAGCGAGCCAGTACCACAGTGAAGAGCCGCCAGGGTTACAAGTGTGGGGAGGCCTTTGTCTGCCGGTCTTTCCTCCCCAAGCATATGGAGATCACATGAGTGAGAAGATGATGCACACAGGCAGCAGTGTGCAAAAGCATCAGGAACACACTGCTCTTCAACCGGAAAGCACACCCTACAGGGCCAGCAGGGTGCGACAGTCTTCACAAGCCCTCAAAGCTCAACACCCACATCAGAACCCACGCACAAGAAAAGTCCCACCAACGTGACACCAAGGTCTCAGCACTTCGGTGCCACATGAAGACTCGCCAATCCAAGGGTTCCTGAAAATGGAAGATGGGTGTGAGAAGCCCCCCGCAACAGCCTCCAACTTCCAGACATGTGAGGAAGGACTGCAGGAAGGAAGCTCAGTAAGTTAGCATGTCTGGGGCACCAACCAGAACTCAGCATCTTATTGATCAGCAAAATCAAGCGTGGAACAGAAGCCTCAGAAAGGGGAGGTTTAAAGCCTTTCGTCTTCGTCATTCTGAGAAGACATCTGTCTTCATACTGAAGAGAAAGTTATGAATCTAAGCAACATGGAATGCCTCCATTGTACCAGACACCATGTAAGAGCCCACTGCAGACTCACTGTGGGACTAGGGCTTGTAGGAAAGATTTCGTTTTCAACATAGGATCTCCTACTTGCCCACGCTGACCCAGAACTCCTAGGCTCATGTGATGCTCCTGCCTTAGTCTCCCATGTTGTGAAACCACATCTACCACCATAGCAGGCAAAGGAGCATTGTAAACACAGATCCCTGAAGTTACATGTAAGCCACAACTGGAGAAAGACCATGACTCTTTTTTTTTTTTTTTTTTTTATAAAAAAGGCTTTGGGTCACTGTACACAATGAGTGCACAATGAACCTGAGACATTGTTAACATCGGCTGCAGCTATATCAATATTCACGATTTCTCCACTTTCTTCTCAACTTAAACGTTATGCAATGCACCCTTTCAACTACTCTGCTGCATGAATCTGCAATGCATATGGTGGCCTCCTTCCCAGGTGACACCTCCTTGCTCCAGATACAATTTTGTCAGTTCAGTGCAGAGGGCAGCTGAATGTCACTGTGATCAGAGCTCCTGTCTCTGCAGCTCTGACTAGGTACTTGGCCTGATTTGTTTTCTGGACTGATACGGCTGATCCTTCCTGTGGCACTGCAGTCGCCCCTTCGTCTCATTTATCTCCTACGGACTTATGCAGATGTCTCAGAACTGACCACCATCTTTAAACAAGTTTCCCAGTGTGTCTCCTAACAGTGGTGAGCAGAGCTTGTGAACCCAGCCAACCAGGAGCATGGAATTTGCAAGTCTCTGGGAACTGTCAGAAAGAGATAGCTGTCACTTCCTTCTCCTTCTGTCCTTGCTGTTCTCTGGGAATTAGAGGAAACACCCTTATTTGAGTAACATGGAGACTGGCAGAAAGATGGTATTGACATCTCCCTCAAAACCCAAACTTTTTGCTCCCTGAGTTTGATGGTTTGAATAAGAATGGTCCCCACAGGCACATATATTTGAATGCTTAGTCATCAAGGAGTGGCACTATTTGAGAAGGATTGGGAGGTGTGGCCTTGTTGGGGTAGTGTGTTATTGTGGGTGGGCTTTGAGGTTTCAAAAGCCCAAGCCAGGCCCAGTGTCACTCTTGTTTGGGCCCTCCCCCACGAACCCCCACCCTGGCCTTCAGACCAAGATGTAGAACTCTCAGCTCCTTCTCCAGCACCACGCCTGCCTGCCTGCCACCACGCTCCCCACTATGATGACAATGGACTCACCTCTGAAACTAAGCAAGCCCCAATTCAATGCTTTATTTCCTAAGAGTTACCCTGGTCATGGTGTCTCTTCACAGCAACAGAACAGTGACTATTGCTGTGGGCCGCAGGAATATGTCATAAGAACTCAGCTGGTTATGGCAAAGTCACTACCTGGAGGGATCAAGGAATTCCTTCAGAGGAAGTCAAATTCCAAGGAGCTTTTGGTGTTATTTGGTTTGTTATATGTCAGCTGTCTTCTGTTATGAAAATCATGTGTGCCTTCATAGTTTTCCCAATTGATTTTTCCCTAAGAACTGCTAACAGTGTGGACTGATCACTCTCTGGACATACACATTCCAGGTATTTGGAGAACAGCCTCAGGAAAGGCTTTCTCTGGAATCAGATAGCTCCCTTAGCCACTTTCAAGGACTAGCAGTAATAACAGTCTACATGAAAGTCTCCTGATTTAAGGTAAATTCCACAAGGAGACACCACCTAGGTCAGGTGGATGTTAAGTAATAGCTTTACACAATTTAGCTCGGACCCTCCTTTTCTTACAGCCTTACTAACTTTATAGACCTCTAACTCCTTACCTAACCACTTCTAGGAATATTTAGATAACCTTCTGTGCTGACAGCTATGCTCAGCCAGAACCCCAGTTCAAGCCTCCCTGTAATTATCACCATTGGCAGCATCCAGCCAGGTCCATCCCCAGATGGAGGAAAGTACCTTATCAAAGACACCTCTGTACTCTCTAAGAACAGACTTAAGCCTCCAGGTTACCTGTTTGAGAAGGCCTGGCAGATGTGCCAATTAAGCTTAACTTCCTCCTTTCCCAAACCTTACCTCTGGTTCCAGATCTCCCTTTAACTATCACCAGAGGCATCTAGCTGTACACAGGTTGCCTAGCAACCGAGCACACTTCCCCCTACCCTGCAGAAAAACGGCAGATAGCTTGGACAGATAGGAGCCACAGGAAAAAAGAAGGCAGTTTTATTTTCTCCCATTGACCTAGCAACTTATAGATTCTTAACATTTTCTACTAATCACGTTTAAGACTATAGTTGAGCACATAAGATCCCTCTTCCTAGATACCTGAATTTAGCCTTTAGTTAATTCATTTCCCCATTGGTCACTTCCCCTTGGGGTTGCAAATGATAACGGTTATTGCCCCTCTATGTGACTCTTATCACCCCTCCGTTTGACCCTGGAAGCCTGGCTTTGCACTGCCAAAGGATTACTGCTTGTAAGTGTATAGATACCAGGACTTCCAGGGCATGGGGGGACAGAGAAGAGAAAAGAGAATGGAAGAACTAGATGGGTAAGAACTTGAGAGGAACAAACTGAGATGGGGAAGAAGTAAATTGAAGGGCTAGAAGAGAGTACTAGAGGAACGAGATAGAAGATGAGGAAGAGCCAGATGGGGAAGAACAAGATGAGAGAGAAGATGATATGGGAAAGAACAAGATGGATGAGAACCTAAAAGGGGCAGAACTAAGATGAAGGAATTAAGATAGAACCTAGAGGGGACCGCAGACAAGTGTAGAGAGAAATCAGGCAAAAAAGGAGCTAGGCATGAGAGCAGAATATAAGCTGGTAACTGACACAGAATAATAAAGTATATGGACTAAGGAGTTTTGTGTACATAGATTCATTTCTTTTCATCAAAGATTATTATCAGCTGGTTGTAGATTCTTCCCGGACCCTGGGAGGGGACTATCGAGGGGCTGGACCCCCCTAGTCCCCGATAGACTATGACACTGAGCCTGTGGCTGCCACAGTTTGTATTTCTGCACTTGTTGTATAAGATAAACCCCTGCTTTATGTTTAGGGAAGTAAACATTTCTGTGAGCAGTAAATAAGCACATAAAGATAAACCTAGATGTGCTCAGGGCTTTTTATAATTGTTTCTTGTGTGTTCAAAACTGCTTTCTTCTGCATTGATGACTTCAGGTTCAGCACATGTGCAAACGGTCTCACACACACACACACACACACACACACACACACACACACACAAGTTTGGCTTTTCGCCTCTTAGTGACCAAGTTTATAGTAAAACAACTATACAAGTAGATTATCAAACATTTATTCTTAGCTTTCTATTGCTGTGGTAAAGGCCATAACCAAAAGCAACTTGGGAAGGAAAGGGTTTAATTGTCTTATAACACTTTGCTCACACTCCATCACTGAGAGAAGTCAGGGCAAGGCAGGAACCTCGAGGCAGGCAGGACCTGAAGCAAAAGCCGTGGACATGGAGAAGCGCACCTTACTGGCTTGTGCTCTCTGGCTTGCTCAGCCTGCTTTCTTATGCAAAGAAAGCAGGTGGCACCACCCACAGTGTGCTGAGCCCTCCACATCAGCCATTAATCAAGACTACAGGACAGTCTTGTAGAGGCATTTTCTCATCAAGACCCCTTCTTCCCAGAGATGTCTAGGTTTGTGTCTAGGTTTACAAAAACCAACCAGTACATTTACATTTTCTAATCATAATGTATCTGTAGACAATATTAGGAGCATATGGACTTGGATACTTCCTTTTGGTTTTGTTTTATTCTTATTCTATTGAAATATGGTTAAGAAATTAAAACTCGGGCTGGAGAGATGGCTCAGAGGTTAAGAGCATCGACTGCTCTTCCAAAGGTCCTGAGTTCAATTCCCAGCAACCACATAGTGGCTCACAACTCTGTAATGAGATCTGGCATCCTCTTCTGTATACATAATAAATAAATAAATAAATAAATAAATAAATAAATAAATAAATAAATAAATAAATAAATAGAAATATTTAAAAAATAAATTAAAACTCAAAACACCAGGGAAGATAGGTGTTTAATGAGGGGTGAACTCCACAGCCTGAGCCACCCAAGCACCTATGACACAACACCTACAACAATCATTATAAGAAGGAAATGTTTGCTTTAAATCCATGGTGTCAGCTCACAGACACCTGACACCATTGCCTTTGGGCTTATGAGGCAGAACACGGAGGGAGCCTGGATGGAACAAGGCAGCTCAGAGTCTAGAAAGCATAAAGAGGAGAAATGGCTGGACCCCCAATATCTCCTTCAAAGGCACAACCCCAAGTGATCTCACTTCCTTTCACCTAGCCACACCTATGTCTCAGCCTCTCCTAAGAAAGTCATAGGCTGATAAACAAACCTTCGACATACAGGCCTCTGAGACCCTCCAGATCCAAACTACTGCTGCAGAACAAAATCAGCAGTCCTGTAGCTCAGCTGGTAGGGTGCTTGCTTAGTGTGCATGAAGAGCAGGGTCAGATCCCCAGCACTGCATACACCAGACATGGTGGTGTCCATCTGTAACCCCAGCACTTGGGAGGTAGAAGCAAGACAATAACCATAACTTCAAAGTCAGTTTCTGCTACATGTTGAGTTCAAGGCCAACCTGAACCACATGAGATCCCAATATAAAATAAAATACAAAAAGTTCTTACAGTCTGGAGGCTTGAAAGTCCAAGATGCACATCTGACAAGGGCCTTCTTGCTGCCCCATGACCTCGCCTGGGTGAGGAGACATTTCCCAAAGATCCTAGGCAGCCCCCAGCTTCCGCCTCCCAGCACGCCCAACCACTCAGCACTCACCACAGCCTTGCCTCTCTTTACGAAGACTCCACACACCACCCACTGGGAATACTTTAGAAGAGTATCTGAACTGAAAATGTACAGACTTTTTCTCGTTTTACAAACAACAATGTAACAGCCATGTGCACAGCACTGACAGTGTGCTGGGTAATGTACTTAGTCACGGGCATCCATTCTGCATGCATACATCCATACAACCTGCATCCATCCATCCATCACCCACTTTCTGCGTTCTCCCCACTTCCGGCTCTGCTGAGATCTGCGTTAGTCAGGCCAGGCTGTGGCAGGTGCTTCCCACGAATCAAGGTGCTTTATTCTCACAATCTCCCTTGAAGTGCAGGCTGTTTTCACCCATTTGGAGGGAGGGATGCCTAGAGGGTAAATGATGAATTTCATCTAGATTTGGCTAGGTCAAAACTCAGCTCACTATGGCCCACTGTGGGGGACAGTCAGGGCTGTCTGTAAAGTCCCATGCACCATTCCCCATCCCCCAACCCCTGCCAAGGCCTGCTCTGCTGCAGATGTGCATGGCGAGACCACTGGGTCCATGTTAACCTCCAAGGGTTGACATCTGCTTTGCCATGCTTTCTTTCCCGGGACCAAAACTCCAGATTGAAATGTTCTGTCAGCCTGGGACAAGAGCAGGATGTGGAAGAGAGGTCTTAACTCACCCACAAAGAAGCAAGAATAGTGAGTGGAGCCAGAGCAACTCTGGCTACCTAAGAGCCGGATGCAGGGGATGTTGACTACTGCAGCTAACACAGCCTATCCGGACTGACACAGATTCCAGCAGAGCCAGAAACAGGGGAAAGGCAGAAGGTGGCTGGGTGGCTGGGTGGCTGGGTGGCTGGGTGGCTGGGTGGCTGGGTGGCTGGGTACAGCGACAGGTGGACACAGGCAGAGGCAGATCCAGGAACAGGCTCACAAACATTTTTCCCTGAGCTGGAAACAGATGAAGCCGAGTCTGAACACACCAGTAGGAACCAGTCTGGGGAAAAGGCTGGGCTCTGACCTTTATTTCCTATTGATACATTTCACCTAGTCAGTAGAGGGGAGTCCAGTTAGGAGACAGGGGCATCAGACGCAGGGAAGCTTGGGAAAGAGTTTAGGGGGGTAGAGGCGGGAAGCACGGAGGAAGGGGGGGACAACAGAGTCCAAGCCAAGACACAGGGCCTAACAGTGAGCGGGAGATGGGAAGAGATGGGGGGAACTCAAGAGGCCTGGGCGTAGAGGGATTGGAGAGTCTCTGGGGGAAAAGGAGGCAAAGATTGGAAGACCTGTCAAGAACTGAGGCAGGAAGGACCTGCAGCCCTAGTTGAAGCCCCTGGAGTCCTTGCTAGTAGAGGAGCTTGGCCTGGAGGCAGGGAGGGCGCTGGATGCCTGGCCGCTGCTGGAGCCTCTACTCAACTCCGATCCCATGCTTTGGCTCTGCATACCACCTCCTACGCTCTCGCGGCCTCGGCTGGTCTCCAGGTAGCCAGTGGACCCCAGGTAGCTGCTGGAGCTGCTGTGTCTGTAGCCCCCACGGCCCGATAGAGAACCCCGGCTAGACCCCAGTGCTCCACTGGCACTGGTAGAAGCCAAGGTCACAGGGCCTGCGGCCGAGCCAGAGTCGCCAAAGGTGACATGGCTTATGGAGCCGGTACCACGGCCTCTCGTCTTGTGACTCAGAATGGATTCAGGGACTGTGCTCGTCCTCCGGGGCATCCCCAGGGAGGGGCCTGACAGGGTCATCTGAGTATTGGAGAAAGTCAAGCTTGGGCTGCTGTCCAGCTTCCTTGGGGCCTCCTCCAGTTCCTGGAGCTCCACCTGGGGGTGGACAACGTTAGGGTTCCGACAGGTAGTACAAGTCCTTGTCCCAGCCCTGGTGCCCCACTCACCGATTTCACGACTTGACTCAGCAGCTCCTCCTTGCTCATAGGGTAGTCCTCTTTGACCACAAAACCTGGGGAGTCCTCCCTCGGTGGGAGAAAGGAAGAAAGTCCAATTCCATAGCTCTGCCTCACACACAGATCCCAGGTGTCCTGGGCCTGTCCCCTCCTTTTGGAGTCCCAGCACCCCATCTCCCCACTCTCCCACCTCCCTCCAAGCTCCCACTTCACCCCCCCTGTGCCCCAGAAGGCCAAACCCACAAGCCATACCCAAGCCCTCCGTCCCGCCCCCTTTTGTCTGCCCCGTGGAGTCAGCCTCTCCCTGCTCTGTCCAAGCCTCACAGGTTGTCAGGAGGCTGGATTGGGGTAGTCTTCTTTGGAGGGTCCTCTTGGTTCTGGCCCAGCGCCAGAAGAGCAGCATCAGTCAAAGGGATATGGTTCTGAGAGTGTGAGAGTCTGGAGTTAGTGCAGGCCCAGCCAGCTGGGCCACCCCCCTCCCCCCGAGTCCCTGCACCCACCTGGACCTCAAGGAAAGCTTGTACTACAAGAAGCTGCACCAGCCGCTTCTCGATGGTGCTCAGGAAGAGGCCCAGGTCCCTATCCCGAATGTAGGTCTTGACCCCAAGGAGATCCTTGATGACACTGCCGTCACACTGAGCCTTGTCGAAGAGAAGCTGGATGTCTGGGATCAGAGAGGAATGTGCAATCGGGCCCCTCAGGAACCACAGCCTTTCTGGAAAGGCAAGGCTCAAAGACTGATTGGGTCTGTGGCCCAGACAGTCAGGCAACCACGCCCACCTAGCCTCAGGGCTCAAGAGGGTGAAGGAGATCTGATGAGACGCTGCCTTGGTGGCACACGTGGGTGACACACGTGGGTGGCACACGTGGGTGGCACATGTTGGCTGGAAACAAACCTATTTTCTGCCAACCCAATAATGCCTGGGCTCAGATCCCACCTGCAACACATGCGTCCCAGAAGACACCTCACTCTGGGCCCTCACCCCAGGCCCTCTGGCTAACAGGCAGAAGCCCCACAGCTGAGTCCTGCTTCCCCACACAGGTGAGCCATGAGCCTGTCACTCCCACTGTTCTCCTTAGAAGCTTCATGCCACCTCTGGACATTCTTTAAACCTGTATCTTGATTTCTGTTTTGTGTTTAACTTCCTGCAGGGGTCTTGGCTACTCTGCTAATAATAGCAAACCACCAGAAATCACTTTACTGTCCCTTTGCAGAGAGGGTGACTCTGCAACAACCAGGTTACTACAGATGAACTGTGTCCCTCTAGATTCTCAGGTTGGGAGTCTAAACCTTCCCAGTGCCTCAGAAAGGGGTTTATTAGGAAGAGACAAGGCCACTTGGAGCACGATAGCTCCTAACACCAGAGGACAAGTGATGTTATAAAGCAGAGAGGGAAACACACACATATACACATACTGTAACACACACGCTTGTACCTGTGTACACACATGCAAACCCACACATAAAAATAAGTAAAATAACTGGATGTAGTGGTGCACGCCTTTAATCCCAGCACTCAGGAGGCAGAAACAGGCGGATCTCTGTGAGTTCAAGGCCAGCCTGGACTACAAAGCGAGTTCCAGGGCAGCCAGGGCTGTTACACAAAGAAACCTTGTCTTAAGCCCCCCTACCCCCCAAAAAAGTGAAACAGAGGGAAAGCATGGTGTAGACACACAGTTGGGTAAGTTGCAAGCCAGGGAAAGGAAGCTAGCCAGAGCCAAAGAGGTACACAGGAACAGACCCTTCCTCCTGGCCCTCACTCAGAAGAACCAGGAGGCCCCTCTGGCCTCCAGACTGGAAGATAAGAAATGCCTATGTTTGAAGCTCTGCAGTCCTTGGTTTTGATGGACAGCCCACAAGATAATGTTCATGCCAAGAAATGGAATATTCAGAAACCAAGACAAAGACATCACAAAACGTCCTACAATGCATTATACACTGCTGCATTTCGACATTGCTGACACACTCCAAGATCCTGACAAATGAGAAGTCAATAAAAATAGCACAGTCATTAGCGGGCTATCACCTCATTAACGTCAAAATGAAAAGCCAACAATACAATGTGGAAGCTTCTAGTGAGACTGTGTGTGGACTTAACAGTTATAGACATATGCTCTGCTATGAACCACAGCAGTCTCCTGCCACTCCATCTTTACCCTACGCCATCCCCCATCTGACTCTCAAGAGAAGCCTCCCGAGACTCGAGACTCGAGACAGACTCGGAAGGAGGAAGGTGCGGCCCTGGGTGTCGGGGAGTTCCTGCAGAGCTGCAGCTGGTTCAGTTTCAGGGGGTTAGCACCTGGCTTTGATCTGCCTTTTGTGATCACTACCTTTTGTTTTGTCCCGTACCTTCTGTTTGAAGTCTTTTTTGTTTCGTTTTGTTTTGTTTTCCACTTGTTTTGTTTTGTTTTCCAGACGGGGTTTCTCTGTGTAGCTCTGTCCTGGAACTCACTCTGTAGACCAAACTGACCTCAGACTCACAGAGATCCGCCTGCCTCTGCCTCCCCAGTGCTGGGGTTAAAGGCGAGCGCCACCACTGCCTGGCCTGTTTGAAGTCTTACTGAGCATTTCCTAGGGGTTCAAAGCCTATGCAAACTTTGGTTGGGGGACAACTCGGAAAACCATGGTATTTCTTAACTGAGAATTTGCATTTGGCACTGTTCCTTTGGAGACTTAGATAAGAGGTTTTGGTATATGGAAATTAACTTGCTAAAGGTGTGAATTAGAGAACAACAAAAAAGCCCTTTGCTAAGCTACAGTGAGTCAGTCCAGGAAAGGCTAATCCCCCTGCAGCTGGAAAGGCTAAAAATTTCATCCTTAGAGTGCCTCTGTACTTTCTTTCCACAGACCCATGTGAACTCACACCTGATATATAACAGCATGTGGCACTGGGACCCAAAGGCAATGTGGCTAGTCTCCTGAAAGCTTTCTCAGCTGCCCTGAAAACAAGAAAGGGGGCCAGGACCAGATAACGCACCAGTTCTCCATAGGGAGGAGTAAGGAGAAAACACGCTGGGCACCGCATGGCCCCACACATGTGACTTCCTCGGGGACAGACCAGGCTCTAATATGAAAGCCACACAAAGTTCTAGTAAAAAACAAGAGAATACCTTTGCAACCTCAAATAGGTAAAGACTTCTTATGCCACAAAGCCACTAATTACAAAGAGAGCTGAGTACATCTTATCAAGTGTAAGATAAATTTCACACAGGAAAGTGGGAGAGTGCCCAACCATATAAAAAAGTACTTCCAAAAGACTGGTGTCCAGAATCAGTAAACAATCCCCATACCTCAGAACAGGAAAAACCATCTAATTCAACACCATCCAATTCACGGCAGGGCTGGAGAGACGGCACAGCTGTTAAGAACACTTGTTGTTCTTGCAGAGGCCCCGGGTTCAGTTCCCAGCACTTACACGGTGGTTCACACCATCTGTAACTCCAGTTGCAGGAGATCCAATGCCCTCTTCTGATGTCTGTGACACCACACACGTGTGGTGTACATACATAATACATGTAGGCAAAACACTGTCACATAAAATATGTAAATCTAATTTTTCAAATGTTTAACTAAGTAAATAAATAAGATATGGGCTGCAAGGTGGGTCAGTGGGTGATGGCTCTGGCTGTCGAGCCTGGCAGCTTGAGTTCGATCCAAAGACCTATACGGTGGGAGGAGAGAACCGGCTGCTGCAAGTTGACCTCTGACCTCCACGTGTGTGCCATGGCACACTCATGTGCACTCATATACACACAAATTTTAACTTTAAAAATGCACAAAGCCGGGCTGGAGAGATGGCTCAGAGGTTAAGAGCACTGGCTGTTCTTCCAGAGGTCCTGAGTTCAATTCCCAGCACCCACATGGTGGCTCACAACCATCTGTAATGAGATCTGGTACCCTCTTCTGGTGTGCAGGCATACATGCAGACAGAACACTGTATACATAATAAATAAATAAATAAATAAATAAATAAATAAATAAATATTTTTTAAAATGCACAAAGCCGCCGGGCGGTGGTGGCGCACACCTTTAATCCCAGCACTCGGGAGGCAGAGGTAGGTGGCTCTCTGTGAGTTCGAGGCCAGCCAGGGCTACAGAGTGAGTTCCAGGAAAAGCGCAAAGCTACACAGGAAAACCTTGTCTCAAAAAAACAACAAAAACAAAAAAAACAAAACAAAACAAAAAAAGAACCCCAAAAACAACAACAACAAAATGCACAAAGCCAAACAGGAATTCACAGAGATAACCATAGGGTGACACTATTATAAACGCTGATAGCACAGGGGTCAATTGAGGAGTGCTAGACACAGTAGAATGTGGTGGTGAGACGCCGGGCAGGGCCATCTGTAACACACGTGCGCACAGGGAGGCACCAAAGGAGGGATTCTCATGGTGGCCCACAGCTTTTCTTCTTTCTTTTCTGGTTTTTCAAGACAGCGTTTCTCTGTGTAACAGCCCTGGCTGTCTTGGAACTCACTCTGTAGACCAGGCCGGCCTTGAACTCACAGAGATCCGCCTGCCTCTGCCTCCTGAGTGCTGGGATTACAGGCATGTGCCACCACCGTCGCCCTGCTGGCTGGTGGTCCATATCTTTAATCCCAGCACTTGGGAGGCAGAAGCAGGTGAACCTCTGAGTTTGAGGCCAGTGTGGTCTACATATTACAGCGACTTCCAGATCATTCAGAGCTACATAATAGAGAGACCGTACAAAAAAAAAAAAAAAAAAAACTAAAGAAGGAAGGAAGAAAGAAAGAAGGAAGGAAAGGAAGGAAGAAAGAAGGAAGGAAGGGAAGGAAGGAAGAAGGAAGAGAGAGAAGATGAGAAATTGCTCTGGAGAATTGTTTAGCATTCTCCAATAAATATAAAAATTCCCTGGCCTATTCCCCAACAATCACACACCTGGACATTCATGAACAGACAGGTGGATGAAAAAATGGATAGATAGACAGATGCACCCCAGATGGGCTGACAAAAGGTATGAGATGGACCAAGAAGCAAATGCAGAACGGGCCATGAAATGCCTCCTAGTGGCCTGCTCCCCCACAGGCTCACCGCATCCCTCCTAAGGAAGAGGCTGGGGCTGAGGGAGGGAAGCCTTGGGCACTTACCAGCCTTGAGCTTCTCCAGCTGAGCGCGGAGAGTCTGGAAGCGTGCCTCCAGCTCTTCGGACTCAGAGTGCACCTTGTCCACATCCTGCTGCAGCACTTTGCACTGCTGCTCTTGCTGCAGGCGCCGGGCATCCTGACTGGCATGCTCACTGACTAAGGCTTCCTGCATCTGCAGGGACAGGGGCAGCAGCTGGATCCACTCCAGGCCTGGGGACGGGGTATGGGAGTCTGAGAGGCAGGGAGGGTGTGAGGAGGACGGGCCTGGATCACCTCTTTAATCTCTTCCTGAAGGTGGTGTAGCTCGGAGTTCTGCTCATTGATGAAGTTAAACTCAGCAAAGTTGCGTTCCTCCACTGGGGGAGTGCAGGGGGTCCAGAGGGATGGAATTAGAAACAGAGCAATCGCTAAGGGCTAAAAGATGACAGAAACAAAGGCAGAACAGAGACAGATAAAACAGGAACAGGGCCGGGCGGTGGTGGCGCACGCCTTTAATCCCAGCACTCGGGAGGCAGAGCCAGGCGGATCTCTGTGAGTTCGAGGCCAGCCTGGGCTACCAAGTGAGTTCCAGGAAAGGCGCAAAGCTACACAGAGAAACCCTGTCTCGAAAAACCAAAAAAAAAAAAAAAAAAAAACAGGAACAGGTACAAACAGAGGGATGCAGAAACTATCAGTCATAGCAGAGACAGTGACAGCCACAGCCACGGAAGGGCACCAACAACGGAGAGAGACAGAGGTACAGTAAAAGGAGATTCGGGAAGGACCCCAGGAAACAATCCACAGCAGGGAGAGAGGAGAGGGAGAGGGAGAGAGAGAGAGAGACAGACAGACAGACAGACAGAGAGACAGACAGACAGACAGACAGAGACAGACAGACAGACAAAGAGACAGAGAGAGAGAGAGAGAGAGAGAGAGAGAGAAGAGACAAATGTGGAGAGAGGAAGCCCAAGAGAGACAGAAACATGTAGAAAGAAAGAAAGAAAGAAAGAAAGAAAGAAAGAAAGAAAGAAAGAAAGAAAGAAAGAGAGAGAGAGAGATGCAGACCCAAAGGAGGGACCCCTGAAGGAGAAAGATTAGGGAGGGACCCCACGCAGCAGAACGGAAACTGGCGACAGGGTGGAGTCCCCCGGGCAAGGCAAGGTGCACGGCGATGCAGGCAGTGCTGGGCAACCCCATCTCCTCGTCCACCCTGTGCCCACTCACGCTCCAGGTATTTCTCCACCAACAGGTCAGGGTCACTCTCGCCCATCAGCTGGGCCAATTTGCCCAGAGCGTCCTCATAACGCAGTACTAGCTTCTCTTGGGAGGTCTTTCGGAGTCCTTCGGCCACCTCCCAGGCTGTGGGTAACCGCGCTGTTGAGGATTCCAGGGTCCTGGACAACCCCGCCCTCCCCAACAGGCTCCGCCCACTCACCGGCTCCCCTGTCCTCTCCTTCCCACCAGGCTAGGTTCCTCTCTCCTTTGCCCCACCTTATCCCAAAGGGCTTCGCCCTCTCTGAGGGCCTGGGGGTTATGAGCTGCAGAGGCCCTGGGTTAGGCGCCAGCACTGGCCTCACCTCGCTGCTCTTGCTTCTGCACAACGTCAGGATCCGGCTGTCGGTCATGGTTCTTGAGCTTGAGGAATCGGTGCAGCTGCTCCAGATGTGATATCTGTCGCTGCAAGATCTGTGCCTCTGTCTCACTCTGAGCCAGCTCCTTCTCTGCACGCTCCCGCAGCATGCCCATCTTGGTCTTGGCCTCTTCCCTGGGGGAGGAGGGGCATGTCAGTAAAAACAGAAGCTGGGCAGGTGATTGAGCTGGGGTCAGCCTGGGGACCTGGGAGAGGATAGTGCCAGCTGGCTTCACAAGGATGCTCACAAAAGGCAGAGAATGTTCTAGGCTGGAAGGGCTGGGTCAGAATGGGACTAGATATGACAAGCGTGGTGGACACACAGAGGACACAGAAGCCAGGAATCATGTGACCAGTTACTCAGAAGGGCAAAGGATGTGATCAGGCCCTGCCAGCGATTATCCCCAGACTCAGAAAGGGCAGCCTGGGTATAACACCAGAGTCTGGATGCTCTGGAGCTAGAAAAGGGTGAGGCTGGGCAGTCAGGTCTTTTCCACACTCCAGCACACCCCATTAAGGCAGGAGGACTCTTGCTGATGGCCCTGCCCTGCTTGGCTGTGAATATGGGCCTAAAACTTGGATGTCATCAGTGGCAAAGGGTCTCTGCCCTGGGCCATTCCAGGTCTGATCTCATCTCTGCCAGCCTTGGGGGACTCCACCCAGAGCCACCCCTGAGGGCTAGTTTGATCCATTCTCCTACATACATAGCCTCCCCCGCAATAGCAAGCCCCAGCCTCGAGGACCCCTTGACTGGTCAAGCCACACCTCCCCAGAGCAGAAACCGGTCTGTCCCTATGCCCCACCTGACTGTCCGCTGCAGGTAGCTAAATGAACGGGCCACTAGGCCATCGGGCAGAGAACCACTTAGCCAATCAGATTCCCTCCCTCAGAGTTAGAACTGAGAGAGCAAAGTGAGATCAAGACCAAGGATAGGAGGACACCTAGACAGAAGAACAGAGGTCACAAGCCAGCCCAGGTGCAGAGGAGGCTGGCTGTCTGCTCCCATAGCCACCACTACTGAACAACTGAACTCTTCTCCATAGCCAGAGGCCTCCGGGGTTCCCAGCGCCTGGTAATCAGCCCTAAGTATGTCTTCAGGCCTGAAGGTGTCACAGATGGAATTCTCCATTTACACACACCCAAGGAACAGGGTCTGGCAGAAGAGCTGGGGATATCTTTTGGGTTCTGCCCATCTTTGTGAAACTCCAGCCTTCCTGTCCCCCCACCCCTACTGTTTCTGCTACCTAAGTGCCCCTAGGGGCTTACCTGGCGGTGTAAGCAAAAGTAGAGGAGATGCTGAGACCTTTGACCATCTCCCGGAGCATGTGGATCTCCTGCGGGGACACAAGGAGCTGACTTCCTCCAGCCTTCCCACCAAGAAGGCGCGGGCGGGCGGGCGGGTGGGCGGTCCTGGGCCTACCACCGCAGACCCACCTATGAGCAGCTGTCCAGGAAAGGGGTTTTTGTTTTTGTTTTTTGAGATAGGGTCTCACTGTGTATCTCTGGCTGTCCTGAACCTATATAGACCAGACTGACCTTGAATCAGAAGATGGGGAAAATCAGGAAGACAAATGGGACAGGTAACTGGAACTCTCTTGGGGACCACTCACCCAGAAAAACCAGCCCAACTTGCCCTCAGTTTGGAAGCCTGCTTGGATGTTATTACTATTCTGGGATTTGGTGTGATGTACTCACCAAGGGTCTTGGGACAGGAGCTTGGTCCCTCAGTGGCAAGACTGAGAAGTACTTGGACTTTTAAAAGGTAGGGCCTGCTTATAGCTTGCTAAAGGCCCTGACCTCAGAAGAGACTGGGGTTATTCCTTGACTTGACATCTCCCTCATGCCTGTGTCCCACCCGTGATACTATCTGCCATGAAGTGGTGGACCTAGGCAAATCAGTCTGTGCAGTTGGGATTCTTCTTCCCCAGTACTAAATGAATCTCTTTGCTCTCTAACGTTCCCAGCCGCAGAGATTTTGCTGTATTGACAGACTAACACACTCTGTGACCCTATGGTTCTGGCGCCACAGAAGTAGCTATGTGTCTTCAGTAAAAAGGAAGGAACAGCAGAGACATTACACATCCATCTACAGACACAGAGAAGCAAACACAGGCACATATGGGGACACACACACACACACACACACACACACACACACACCTCTTTTCGAAAAGAAACCAGGGCTGGATAACCAGAAACTGTGGAAATAGGCAATGCAGGGCCACCAGGCAGGAGGTAGAAGAGGAAGGAGCCGTGCTGATGTTTCCTGGGATGGTTTTGGGAGGTTTGGCTCGCTTTTATGGGGCTTGGGCACGAGCTACAGAGCCACATCTCAGTTCCTTTTATTCTGAGACAGGGCATAGATCTGTAGCCCAGGCTGGCCTGCAGTTGCCTTGCTGCCTCTGTTCTGGAGTGATTTGAAGACAGGTACATGAGGCTGTGCGAGCCCTTTTGGAGCTGGGGGGGTTTTGTTTGTTTGTTTGTTTGTTTGTTTTCGGCTTGTTAGTGTTTTACAGATTTATAGGATAAATGAAGTCGACAAAGACACGAGAGAACACTACAAGGGAACAAGGCAGGGCTGCACCCCAGTGGTAGAGTTCAACCACCAAAACCACAGCACAAAAAACTGATTACAAACGAAAGTAAATGAACCTAACTGTGCTTCAGATGAAAACAGAACCACGTAGAAGACTGAGAAACAAGAACTGGCCGGGTAGGTTTTAAACACGATCTTCTGAACAGATGGACACACCCAAGCTCTTCTAGGGGAGAGGGGAGACTGACAGCGGGGTGGACCACCCCACAGGGCGGGGCCTGCCTACAGGTGCTGACGTTCTGGTGTGTCCTGACAACAGGAGCTGTGCAGAGAAGGAGAGGAGGGTGCGGAGGAGAGGAGGGTGCGGAGAAGGAGAGGAGGGTGCGGAGAAGGAGAGGAGGGTGCGAGGAGAAAACCCGTGTCACGGTCACAGCGGGGCCACTCAGACCTAAACCCTGATTTTCCAATGCCCACTCACCGCTAGGAAAAAACAAACAAACAAACCAAACCAAACAGGACTTTAGAGAACCGGCTCAGGATTGAGAGTTCAATCCCCAGCACCCACACTGGGCAACCACCGGAGGACCTCCTGTACACATACACACATGCACATAGTTAAATATTAAAAAACAGAACTTTTTCAAGAGGAAGAAAACGGGAACTTGTTGGAGAAATAGCGAAGTGTGGGGCTAGGGCAGAGAAAGTAAAGACACGCTCACAAGAGGAACGGAAAGGAGAGGACAGGAGAGGGGCAGGAAGGGGCGGTGGCCATGCGCCCAGAGGACCAGGTGTCGTTGGGACTGTGAACATTCACCTTGCAGAGACGGTGCTGAACCTAGTGAGAACGTGACACTGGCCGGGCAGTGGAAACTATCGAGGCCAGGATGCTAACTGCCACTGAGACGTGCAGTGGGAGCTCCACAACACTTCTCATCGAAGGAGACTCCATTCTAGAGCATCTCTTTCTTGGCTGTGACACCTGAACAGCTTCTTCTTTAGGTGCTGTCCTCCAACAGAGTACTACGAAAAGCAGCTGGTCACCACAGGGACCTCTGCCAAACACAGCTGGCTCGGACACTTCCAAAATACCAAGGTCGTGGAGCAGTGGGGGGCGGGGGGGGGGGTAGAGACTGACCGAGGTAGAGGCAGAGACAGAGGCTAAAGGAGAGAAACAAGGGCCAATCTTAGCCAGGTATGATGGCTCACTTCTGCAGTCCCAGCACTAGGGAGGCTGAGGCAGAAGGATTGCCAGGAGTTCAAGTCTAGCTATAAAGTAAGACTCTCAAGGAACCTATACATATATCCTAGTGGATATGTACACATATAAACGCATACACACAACATACACATATCCTGGTGAAGGATATATAGGGGCTCTGTGTACAATTTTCACGGTTTTTTGTAAGTTTAAAACTGTTTTGATATAAACGTCTTATAAGGGGGGTGGAGGAGGGAAGGAAGGAAAGAAGGAAGAGGAGAGAGGGCAGGTTGGCTCTTCCAAGGGCTTGGAAGGTGCTCAGATCCTGAGGGACGTGAATGGCTTGGTTGTCCCAGATGGCAGAAGCGAGGCTGCTGTCGCTGCATGAGCGTGAGAGTGTGAGGTGTGCTCTCCCTTCTCTCCCCCTGCACTGAGCTGGACCTGGGCCCTAGGAGCTCTGCCTGTGGGCACAGAGCTGGAGAGGGTGACGGGCCAGGGCCCCCTTTGCCCCACCTTCTTCAGCTTGTGGTCCATGTTCAGGTATCGGCCCCTCTCGATGCGCAGCAAGTCCAGCTCCTCTCGCAGGGCCGCATTCTTCGCCAGCTGGATGTCAAAGTGACAGGTGACCTGGGGTGGGTGTTCGAGCACTTATGAGGTCCGGTACCTGTCGGAGGTGGGGACCACCCTGTTCCCTCCAGGGGGACCTGAAACCTACCCACCCTAGGGTCCTTTGTTCTTCTGATGGGCCCCCAGCCCACAGTGTCTGTCCCACCGACAGACAGCAAGCCTGAGGCTCATCCTGGCGAGCCCGAGGCACACACCCTGTCCAGCTGGTCTTCTAGGATCCTGATCCTTCTCTGTATCTTTGTCTTTTGAGCCGACAGGGCACTAGGAGCCGAGGCATCCTTACTCTGGGTGAGGATATGGTTCTCCCACTCCTGGATCTGGAGAGAAGCAGCACCTTGTCACATGCCTGGGTGAGAGGCATCAGTATCTGCCAACCCTGCAGCCACTGGACCCAAGTCTGGGCAACCATGAGGATTGTGTCCCAAGATGGGCCAGCTCTTACCCCTCCTGGTGGTGTTTTTATTTTTTGTTTAGTTCAATTCTAGTTTTTTGTTTGTTTGTTTTTCTGGTTTTTGTTTTTGTTTTTGCTTTTGTTTTGTTTTGAGACAGAGTCTCACTGTTATGTCCTTGGCTGGCCTGGAACTCACTATGAAGACCAACCAGGATAGCCTGGAACTCAGAGATTCACCTGTCTCTGCCTCTCCTGGTGTTTTTGAAGACAAGAGATGGAAGGGTTGCTTCGATGCTACCATGGTCCCCAGAAAGACAAGAATGCTGGCAGACTAAGGCAGCAGGAGCTGAGGTTACCCAGAGTCCACAGCGCCCCCAGCCAGATTCCCACATGACCTGTGTTTCTGCATGCATGTTATGTGTGGAGCTGCTCAGCAGAGTGTAGACTGAATGGGCCACTTAGCACTGTGCTTCCCAGTCACTGGTATAGGCTAGATAGTGTCCCCAGAAACTCCTATCAAACATCCTGACCCCCAGTACCTCAGAATGTGACCTAGAGACAAGTGACCAGCAGAGTGATACCAGGACAGCCAGAGCTACACAGTGAGACCCCGAGGAGGCAGGGGATCGGCTCCTGCTGAGCCCTGGGGGAAACACCCCAGCTGGTACCTTGATCTTGGACAATGCTCTCCAGAGCTAAGAATCAATTTCAAGGAACCACCCAGGAGGAGCCCTTGTTCCAGCAGCCTTGGCAAACACATATCTGCACCAGGATGCCAACTCCAGACTCTCCCATGGACATGTAACATGTGTGAGGGCACATGGGCATAGGTCATACCCACATGGCCTAAAACAGACACACCTAGTGGCTTGAGGATTTACCACAGGGTGGCAGTATTTGCCTTTCAGCAAGATGGCATTCTCCCAACCAGTTTTCAGTGGTTACTATGATAAAAATGAAATCAAATAAAAACCCAAAAATGTTACCATTGGGGAAAACTGAGCAAAATGTACAGGAGGAATCTCTTCACCGTTCTTAAAATGTCAAGTGAATCTATGACCATTCCAATTAAATTTTCAATCACCTCACTGGGCCTGTCGATACATGGCTTTAATTCCAGCACTGGGTAGGCAAAGGCACCTGGGTCTCTGTGAAGACAGCAAGGTCTACACAGTGAGACCAGGACAGCCAGAGCTGTGTAATGAGACCCTGTCTCAAACAAACAAACAAACAAACAAGCCAGGTAGTGGTGGCCTGAACCTTTAATCTCAGCACTCGGGGAGTTCCAGGCCAGCCTGGTCTACAGAGTGAGTTCCAGGACAGCCAGGGCTACACAGAGAAACCCTGTCTTGGAAAAAAACAAAAACAAAACAAGGAAATATTTTTTCAATAATACTTTGTTCATTTTCAATTCTGAGAGTTGAGTTCTATGCAATACAGAAGCAGATGCCCTGAGGGCCCTGGCTGTGGGTTGACCAGCAGGCCAACTCAGAACTGAAAGGAGCAGCAGAGCCAAATGCACACACCCAGATGGTGAGTTTCAAGAATCAAATATGTGGAGAACTGGCTTGGCAGTTAAGAGCACATGTTGTGATCAGTTCCAAGCACCCACTTGACATGATGCACAACTACCTATCACTCTAGCTCTAGGGGAATCTGGTGCCCCCTTCTGGACTCCACAGGTACCTCCATGTACATACACATGCATATACTTCACACAGACCCCAGCACTCGGGAGGCAGAGCCAGGCGGATCTCTGTGAGTTCGAGGCCAGCCTGGGCTACCGAGTGAGTCCCAGGAAAGGCACAAAGCTACACAGAGAAACCCTGTCTCAAAAAAAAAAAAAAAAAAAAAAAAACCAAAAAAAAAAAATAATAAAATAAAAAGAATTTTTTCTTTTCTTTCTTTTTTTTTTTTTTTTTTTTTTTTTTTTTTTTTTTTTTGGTTTTTCGAGACAGGGTTTCTCTGTGTAGCTTTGCACCTTTCCTGGGACTCACTCTGTAGTCCAGGCTGGCCTCGAACTCACAGAGATCCACCTGGCTCTGCCTCCCGAGTGCTGGGATTAAAGGCGTGCGCCACCACTGCCCGGCAAGAAAAATTTTTTTTTTTTTTCTAAACAGTGTTTCTCTGTGTAGCTTTGGAGTCTGTCCTGTAAACCAGGCTGGCCTTGAACTCACAGCAAGAGATCCACACCTGCCTCTGCCTCTGCCTCCTAAGTGCTGGGATTAAAGGCATGCATCACCACCACCCGGCTACAAGAAATTTTAAAAAGAATTAAATATGAACAGTTTTCAATATGCATATTATTTTTACAAATGGCTCCTGACTTCTTCTGACACAAAGAGTGGGCTGCTTGAACTGGGCTGGCTAAAGTATAACCATCAAACAGGCAGCACTGGGGTCTGCTGGGACAACTCAACCAGAGGTTTGCCACCAGGGCTCTAAGGCAGTGCTAAGCTGCTGCTGCTGCTGCTGCTGCTGCTGCTGCTGTGGCGACGGGCCACTCTTACAAGTTCTCCGTCTGCATGACTACCAGTCAGCTTCCATCACAACTAGTGTGTAGAAGCAGCTACGCTGGGAAGAGAGAAGGCTGGCGTGGCTCACAGACCTAGGAGTTCCAGCCCTAGATCAGTGTTCCCCTTGCTTTGGATGCCTGGAGAAGGCCCTGGATAGGGATGGTAGGGCGCCAGAATCAGAACAAACCCATCCAAAAGGAGCCAGGATGCAGAGTCAGAGACAGGGTCCCACCGCAACCTTCAAGGGCACCTCCCCAGTAACCTAAGGACCTCTCATGAAGCCTCAACCTTTTTTTTTTTTTTTTTTTTTCGGTTTTTTGAGACAAGGTTTCTCTGTGTAGCTTTGCGCCTTTCCTGGAACTCGCTCTGTAGTCCAGGCTAGCCTCGAACTCACAGAGATCCGCCTGGCTCTGCCTCCCGAGTGCTGGGATTAAAGGCGTGCGCCACTACTGCCCGGCTAACCTTTTTTTTTTTTTTTTTTTTTTTTTGAACTTTTTGATTCTTTGTGAATTTCATATCATGCACCCCAATCCCACTCATCTCCCCATCCCTCTGTATCTGCCCTTTACCCTTGAAACTTCCCCTGACAGAAAATAAAATTAAAAAAATGAAAATGCAAATTAAGGAAAAAATCTCACAGTGGAAGCTGCAGTGTGTCACGGTGCATCAACCAGTGTATGCTTTTGCCCGTTTATCTTTACTTGCAAGTGTTCACTGCAGTGAGTCATTGGTCTGGTTCGAGGCCTCTGGCTTCTGCTACACTATCAATACTGAAATCACTGGGACTCCTCTCAGACATCCTGTTGTTGCCCTGTGTCGTGGAGATTCTGCAGCTTTGGTTCTGCAGGGCCAGCACCTTCATGCACTTCAGCAGTTCTTAGATGGGTAGGTATGGGATGGGCCAACTCAAAGCCCTGGATCCGGGCCTGGGTGGTGGCTGAGTTTGTCAGCCCGCCCCACCTCCTATGCCTGTGCCAGCAGGGCCAGCTGTCTCCCTTTGCGGAGGTGAGGGACGGGGCCAGCTCATCTGCTCTCACTCCTCAGGGCCAGCTCATCTGTGCCCACACCGCCAGGGCCAGCTCTATTGTCCTGTCCGCATGAGGTGTGGGGCCTACTCTCCCGAGTGCTGGAGCTGGTGAGGGGCAGGGGAAGCCCCCTCTCTTAAGCATCTGGAAATTGTCCTTTGGGTATCTCCAAATTTAAACTGTATCAGTATCATATTGATATCATAGTTCTTGGGTCACCAGGCTTAGGATCTCCCAAAGCTTCGACCCAGGCATCGGCCCAGTGTGAGATCTCTTGCGCTTCTGGCAGATGTCTTAGTTTTCTATTACCGTAATAGAACACCATGAACAAGAAGCAACTTGGGAAGAAAAGGGTTTATTTTAGCTTACACATCCTGAACACAGTCCATCAGGGAAGGAAGTCAGGGAAGGAACCTGGCTTTCTCACGGCATCCTTAGCCTGATTTCTAACAGCACCCAGGAACACCTTACGGAGGCATTTTCTCAATTAAGATTCCCCCTTCCCAAATGTGTTTAGCTTGTGACAAGCTGACATAAAACTAGTCATGGGCACAGCACCTCAGCACTGGGAGAAAAGCCCCTCTGCCCCCCTGCCATATGGCTCTCCACGGCACGGCAGCTCTTTGGTGCTGGTGGGTAGCCTCCCTTCAGTTTGCAGTCTACTAAAACCGGGTCTTAGTGACGTGACCCAACCAAGGGAGTGACAGCATCACCCTGCCACTTTCTGGGAGCTAGCAGTCCACACTGGGCGTGACTCAGCTGGATCACCTTCACACCATTTACCAAGGCCAGGACAGGAATGTCAGCAGTATTGACAGTCAGCCAAGCTGCAAATCAAGGCTTTCAACTCTCAGAGCTATCTCTCACCATGACTCTGACTTCCTGAGGCTTATCTCAGAATTAAAAACAAACAAACCTTACTAAGGGGGCTGGAGAGACGGCTCAGAGGTTAAGAACTCTGGTAGCTCTTCCAGAGAACCGGTGTTCAATTCCCAGCACCCACATGGCAGCTCACAACTGTCTGTAACTCCTGTTCCAGGGCTTGACACCTCACACAGACATACATGCGGGTGGAAAAAAACAAAACAAAAAACCACCAGTGAGGACAGGCAGTGGTGGCACATGCCTTTAATCCTAGCACTCCGGAGGCAGAGCCAGGCAGATCTCTGTGAGTTCGAGGCCAGCCTGGTCTACAGAGCAACTCTGTAGTTCCAGGACAGGCACTAAAACTACACAGAGAAACCCTGCCTCAAAAAACAAAAACAAAACAAAACAAAAACAAACAACAAAAAAAAAAAAACCACCAGTGAACATACAACAAGAGTAAATTTAAAAACTTACTAAGAAATTAAGAGCTCCAAGACAAAGAAAAATTAGGGCCATTAGTTCAAAAAATGCTTCCCAGGGCCCAGAATGGTAGCCCACACCTTTAATCCCAACACTCAGAAGGCAGAGTCAGGCAGATCTCTATGAGTTCAAGATAACATAGTAAGACCTGTCTAAAAAAAAAAAAAAAAGCCAGGTGTAATGGCACATACCTTTAATTCCAGCACTCGGGAGGCAGAGGCAAGAACATCTCTGAGTTTAAGGCTAGCCTGGTCTACAGAGTGAGTTCCAGGACAGCCAGGGTTACACAATGAAACCCTGTCTTGAAAGAAAAACAAAACAAAACAAAACAAACAAACAAAACCTTCCCAAAGTTAGAAAGCAGTCTTTTCCAGTGGTTAAAATTATTCAAAGTTAACCCAGCAATGGTGGAACACACCTTTAATGCCAGCACTTGGGAGGTAGAGGCAGGCAGATCTCTATGAGTTCGAGGCCAGCCTGGTCTACAGAGTGAGTTCTAGGACAGGCACCAAAACTGTCTTGAAAAAAACAACAACAAAAAAAAGAGTATTCAAAGTCGCTTTTTCCAGCTAAAATTTAGAGTTTGGGAGATATTTTATTATGCTTTGCACATTGCAGGGTGTGGGGTTCTCCTGTAGCCCAGACTGGCCTCGAATTTACAGCAACTTTCCTGCCTCAGCTTCCTGAGTGCTGCTTTTACAGAAGTAAAAAAAACCATCCTTAGCTCGGGGTGGAAGGTTTTGGTGGCTCCATCTTTCAGGTAAGGTCGCTGCGGCTTAGAACCCTTACTACAGGGTCTGATGGGATGACAGCCGCCGACTAGGAGAACCCACCTGCTTGTCCAGTGCCCGGTTCTGCTCCTGCAGCGCCTCGGCTTCCACCTGCACCTGGGCCCTGCACTTGAGTAGCCGCTCCATGTCCTCCAAATGCTTGGTGTCTCTCGGTCGCTTGACTTGGCTCTGTGCCACGCTGATCTGCATCTGGAGCTTGGCTCGCAACGCCTCCAGCTGCCGAATCTCCTCGCTGTCCGGAGGAGCAGGGAGGAGGGTCCACACCAGCAAGGCAGCAACGCTCAAAACCCAGCTCCTGCTCGCTCCCGCTCACTGAGAGCCCCAACCCTCCTCCTGACCCCGTGCTTCTCCCAACCCCTTCCCTCCTCTCTTTCCTCCCCCTGCTCCTCCCCTACCTTTTCCCTTCTCCAGCACCTGACTCTCCGGAGATTCTGCAACTCTGGGACCCTGTACCTCCTCCTGTCCCTACCCTCTATCCTGTCTCTTTGACCACCACTCCGCTGCCCCCGCTCCTCCCCCGCCCCTGCGCTTCTCTCCGGGTCTTCCCTCCTCCTAGGGCGCAGAAGTCCTTTCTCCGTTCTTCTCCCCAGCTCACAGTTGCTTGCTGATGCGCTGATTAACCTCCTTTCTGTACACCCTCCGTTCTCTCTCCATCACTTTGCATTGCCTTTGCAGGCGGTTGAGCTCCCAATCCACTGTGGGTGAGACCGGGCAAAGGACTCAGAGGGCATCAGGACTGCCAGTCATCCCCAGAACCTAGGAATTCTGGTCCCTTCAGGGTCTCGCAAACTGCAACTGTACTGCAGTCCCAGCCCTAACATCCTTTGGGACTCCATCTCAGTCCCTGTGTCTCCCAGCAAAACTGACCTCCTAACCCATCCTGGCTTGAGGATGCTCCTGAGAGGCCTTCTGGTCTCTGGCACCTGGGACTAGAGAAAATGGCTTTCTCTTAGCCCTCAGTGGGTGGCATCTCTCCTTTGTGCCCCTCCCTCTCTCCAACTGTCCTCTGGGCTCACGCTTCATCTCATCCCATCCTGCAGAACCTTCATCCCATCTCCCGCTCACCTCCCTACAAAGTCCCCAAGGACTTCCTACGCCCAGAATGGACCCTTCCTTCTTCTTAGATACCTCAGCCTGGCATCCAAGCCCCAAGGAGCCTGCCCTACCCATCTCTTCAGTCTTTCCCACCAGCTTCCCACCTTTCCAGCCCCTCAATTGAGAACTGGCCCAAACCAGTGTACACAAGACTGAGAAACCCTCCGCTCCTACCCTAGCCATATACCTGCTTATACTGTTCTCCGGGTACTTTTTTTTTCCCCCAGACAGGGTTTTACTATGCAGCCAGCCCTGATTGACCTGAAACTCAAACTGCCTCCCCAGCTCTGGAATGAAAGGTGTGTGCCACCACGCTGGTGCTTTTTCCTTTTCTGATTTAAATTACATGTATGTGGTGAAAGTAGGGCCAGAGGGAGTCGAGGAACCCACCATGTGGATTCCTCAGGCTGTCGGGCTTGATGCCAAGAGCCTTTATTCGCTGAACCATCTCACTGGTCCTCCCCTGACTATGTCTGGATGTCCTGGGCCCCACTCAAACCTCTCCTGAAGTCTAAGGTCTTTCTGGCCACCCGACTGCCTGGCTTGTCCCCTCCACATGTCAGGAGTCCTCTTCCAGGAAAGGAAGCTCCTGAGAGGCCTCCCCAGCCCTGGCTCTGGAACTTGGAGAAGCTGAGAACAGAAAGGGAACTTCGGAGGAGAGGTGGAATCATGAATTACCCGGTCCCTCCAGGAAGACATCGCTTCCTTCTTCGGATATGCTCCTGGCCGACAAGCCCAAACGCATCCTGGCCACAGTGGCGGCGGCGTTCCTGCAGGGGACACCAGAGCATGCAAGTCAGAGCACAGGGCGATCAACGGCACTGCGGCCTCTCTGGACCTCGACTCTTCAGGGGCTACACCGGGACATCGCTCACGGCAAACACACACGGTTTGGGTCCCGGGGCGGCCTCTCCGCACCTCCGAGCCCCGGCCCGCTGGGGGCGGGGGCGACGTCTCGGCTCTACCACCTGCTTGAGTGCCTGACCTGTCCTAGCTGCTCCACCTCACTGTTGTGATCTGGTTACTGGGGAGACAAGGAGCCAATGAAGCCTGAGGATAGCGGCAGGGGAGGGCAGGACAGACTGATGGAAGTCGCAGTGGACTGAGGGGATGGCCGCTGAGCGGCGAGGCCAGAGGCACCCGCAGGGGCGGCGCTAAGACCCTAGAACAGCGGTTCTCAACACGTGGATCCAGACCCATGAGCTGACGACCCTTTCACAGGGTCGTCACAATAGCAGATCTTTACATTACGATTCATAATAGTAGTAAAATTACAGTTATGAAGTAGCAACGAAAATACATGGTTGGGGTCACCGCAACCTGAGGGACTGTATCACAGGGTCACAGCATTAGGAAGGTGGAGAATCTCTGCCCTAGGAGTCAGCTCCTAGGAGCTGAAGCTAGGAGAGAGGGGGGAGGAGGAGCCAGGGATAAAGGGCGGGGCTACGGGAAGGGGAGGAACTGCGTGCTGAGCAGAGGAACCGGAGGTCGTAAATGGCCAAGAGGAGGGGCTTGGATGCTGTAGGGGGCGGGACTTGGGGAGGGGTCTGGGTCCGGGGGAGAGCGGAACTATGGAGCAGGCGCTCTGGCCTCTAGGGGGCGGGGACTCTAGTGGGAAGGCGGGGCTTTAGGCTTTGGGGCGGGCCTTATTCTTTAAAGGGAGCGCAGTGAGGCGGTGGGGGTGACTTGGACGTCTTGGAGGGGCAGGCTCTGGGGAGGTCAAAATGGGATTCGTGGAGCTCGGACTCTGGGCAGCGTGTATCCGGGGAGCAGAAACTGAAGGCGCCTGGAGAGAAACATTTAGAAGACTAGACTTTGGGGCTAGGCAGGGTCCTTCAGTACCGGCCCAAGAAATGCGTGCCTTGGACTGGTCATTTGGGTAATTTATGGTTTGGAGGAACGCTCACCACTATCTCACTTCCTACACAGGCTCACTACGCATGCGCGACCAACGGTTTGTGGGCACGTAGGGCCGAGGCGGAAGTGAGAGTGGGCGGAGCCTCCGGCAGTCCTTTCCTCTAGCCAAGCGCTGCACCCCGTGTGGTTCTTCTGCGAGAGCGCTGGGGCCGCTGCCTGGAGGCTGGGTGTGGCTGACGCCTGCGGTTTCCTGTGGGAGGAAGTGGCTGCTATGCAGAGCTCCTCAGGGGCCTGGGCGGGGGAGATCCCGCCACCACCCTTGGTTTCCAGATACTTAAACTTCTCCGGGTCACTACTGCTGGGGATTCCCTAAACGCCTCCTCCAGGTACCCCAGTACCGCACTGTTCCAGCTCTTTGAAGGGGTGTTAAATCTGTTCCAGGCCTCTTCTGCCAGTTAGCATCTTCCTTGCTCCTGGCTCCAACACTCCTCGCAGTCCTGGGATGCAGCCTCAGAGGAGCGCAAGACTGCACCCCAGGCCCTCAGTTTTATCCTCAGTAACCCACTCTACTTCGTCCAGGCTCAGAGTTAGACTTCCCCAAGTCTGTGCTCTCCCCGTCACCACCACCACCCCACCCCCGCCACCCTCGTTTAGGATTCCAAACTTTAGCTTTGCGACTCAGTGGACCCAAGTATTTGCCTTTTCTCCAATTACTAGAGCCTCTGAACCAGAGTGCCCCGGACTCCACTAGGAGCCCCAATGCCTGCTGTAAGCTGCACAAAGCTGCCAAGCACTGCTCTAGACCTATGCTACCCACTGTTTGGGTGGAGCTCCACCTCAACCCCTGGCGCCCTGGCATCCCTATACCCAGAGTCTGAAATGTTCTGGTGGAAGATCCACCTCAAACTCTCCTCCCCCATCTCTTTCCCTAAACCCGCCTTTTCAAAACCCGCCAAACACAGCTCCTCCCCAAAAGAGGCTGAAGACCACTCCCACAGGGTACCTAAAGCTGCATCCCAGAAAACAGACACGTGGTTCTTCCGGTCTCGCATCCCTGTCTCCTCTCACCTGGGAACGCTTTTCCCATTAAACCAGGCTTTTCCTAATTTGGTCTAGTTTGGATTGCTGCGTTGGTGCACAAAAGACTTATCACCCACTACACTATCCCTCCTTTACAGATGAAGAAAAAACCATAGAGAGGTCATTAGTAACTTGCCCAGCATCACAGAGCCAGTGAGTGGCTCCAGAGTCTACTGTATGGTGTCCAGTTCCTGGTCTCTCAATCACCAGCCTAGCCAGCTCTCACCTCGAGGCTTATAGATCATCACACCCAGCTCTGGCCCCGTCAGATGTCCACACATCCATCATCCAGGTCCCCAGCCCTTACTTCATCAGAACCAGGACTTGGTCCCCTGCCGAGGAACGCAGATATACTCAGTCATCATCCACACCACCTAAGCCAGTGTCCTGAGAATAAATAATGGCAGTTCACATTACAGCCCAGGGGGCACAGTGCTGTGAGAATTCTAATGGCCTCCCATAACACTTACAGTAAAAGGTTCCTCCATGAATGTTCAAGGAAATCCTCTGATGTCCCTGCTCACCACACCCTGGGCTCCCTGGGCTCCAGCCACACTGGCCCTTCTGTCTGCTCCCCACACAACAGGAGCTTGTTCTCGGGGCCTGAACAATTTTATTTTCTCTCTAGTGTCCAAATGACTCCTTTCCTTTAATCTCAGAATCACATCTTCCAAGAGGCCTTCCAGGATTATCTTGTTTTACTAAGCCCCCACCCATCCACCCACCTAGTCATTATTTCCATCACTCTATTTTCTTTACTGACTGTATATTGTACCCACTATACAGATTTGCAAACTGAGGCCCAGAGAAGTGAAATAATCTACCCAAAGTCACACAACCAGAAAATGGTGGCACTAGAAAAAGGATACATCCTGCTCCTTTCCATAGATTCATAGTTTTTGTCCCAGCTCAGAGTCAGCCCAAAGTTTGATCTATGTCACAGGAGTCTGGCCTTCTGCAGACTCATGTGTCATCCACTCTGCCCCAAACTCCATCAAAGAGAGAAGGCATCTGGTCCAAGGAGGTAAGGTGCCCCACCCCAGGGCCCCAAAGACTTCTCATCTGAGCCCTAAAAGGAGGTCCCAGAACATGCCCACTGTATGACTGGGTGGGCAGAGAAATAAGGAACCAAGTTCTTGTGCCCTCCCCTGGCTGCGGAGCTCAGCTGGGCGAGGCCAAAGTGGATATAAAAGGGCTGGTATATATTGAGAGTTAAGAGAAGCAGAAACCACCAGAAGAGGGAGAGAAAGGAGAGAGGGGGGAAGGAGAGGGGGAAGGGTGAGTAGTAAGGGGTGGAGGGAGGCTGAGGGAGGCTGAGGGAGGCGGGGGCCTCAGAGTGGAAGGAGGGAGCAGAAGGGCGGGGCAAGAGGCCCAAACGAGGACAGACTCCAACTCTGACTTCTTCAGCGACTCTCGGTAAGTTTTCAATTCGTTATTCAGACAGGACCTGATTTACTAGGCAGCGTGGCACCATGGGAGGGGCACCCTCAGCAGGAAGAAACCCTCCACGCAGCGCAGCTCGGAGGACACTGGGAATTGAAGAAGTGATCTCTCAGCCTTTGTGGTGGGGATACAGGGAGGAGTAGGGCCATCTACAGTACTTGTGGTCCCAACAGAGCACCATGGGAAAAGTCCTGTAGCCTCTCCATGGGGTCTTTCCACTCTCTCCTGAGATTACGGGGTGCAGGAGGGCTCCCAGGGCTGAGTTCTCTGGACACTGAAGGGTGGCAGGAGGTGGTCTCGCCACTCAGACCCCCCCCCCCTCCTTCTAATTCTTTTCCCCAAGTGTCCGGAGCCTTAGGTCTGCAGTAGGGTGGGGTGAGGACCGGAGAGACCCAGCCAGGGCCTGGAGTCTCTCTGGTGCTGAAGGGAGGGGGATGAGTCACCCATGACTCACCCCATGAGGAGAGAGTGAGTGAGTCAAGGATGCCTGTCCTGGGGGCAGCTCCTGCTCCTCCTGATGGATTAGAAGGGGCATCAATGTAAACTGTCATAGGGTGACCCACATAGCCCAGGGACAAGGAAGGCACTGCAGATGTGCCAATATATTGTCAGTCCTGTTCATCTGTCTCCCAAAGTCCAGGTAGGACATTCTCTAGGCCGCTCAAGAGCACAGGAGCACAGGAGCTGGGCTCACTGGGCTCACCCTTCCACTCCCCAGGGAGGACTGCTCAGCCTACTCCCCTTCTCCCTCACACCCAGGGGCCTTCCCAAGCCCTCTGACTTGGAGCCAGACCCCGCCCTCTTGCCCGCCCTCTGCAGGTTTGTCCCCCTGCTCTGAGCCAGGCATCTGGCGGCCATGTCACTCCTCCTGTTAGTGGTCTCTGCCCTTCACATCCTCATTCTCATCCTGCTTTTTGTGGCCACTTTGGACAAGGTAAGCTTCCAGCTCACGGTGAACCCCGGCTCCAGCCCAGCTCTTAAGCCTGCGGCTCCCTGCCTGCGCCCCCTACTCCTACTTCTGGGCCAGTCCTTTCCCTAGCCCTGCCCACCCTTTTGGCCCATCGGTCCACACCTTCTAGGTGCCCCCATCCCCACTCTCCCTGACTCCGTCCTGCCCTCCTCACCCTCGCTGGTCTCTATCCTTCCAGTCCTGGTGGACTCTCCCAGAGAAGGGGTCCCTGAACCTGTGGTATGACTGCACTTGGAACACCACCACCCAAACATGGGCCTGCAGTAACGTCAGTGAGAATGGTAAGTGTCTCGCTGAGGGCACAGAAGGCCCCAAGTAGGCCAGGACCAGGGTTGGGAACCAAGCCTAGGCTGTGAACATCTGGGGCTGGCATAGGCAACCTGTCTAAATGGGAAGGCCCCTGCCTCTGTTCTGATGGATCCAGAAAGGGTGGTGGCCACATCTACAGGCTTAAGGAATGGGGAGAAAGCTCCCTAAATTCTGAGAGGATAAGGCTTTCCAAAGTTGTAAGGAAATGGAGCTAGTGTTGTAAATGTGGATGGGAGCCATTCATTGAAGCTGGACAGAGTAAGGAAGGGCCAGAGTTCTAAAGAGATGGAGTTGCCTCCTTCCAAAATTCTAAGTGACAGCAAGTGAGGGTGGGGATGGAACTCATCAGGAAGGTGTTTGCATGGTATGTGATCCTTGTAACACATACACCCATGAAGCTTGCCTGGCTGAACCTGGAGTGGGCAGAGATCAGCAAGGGCCCGGGGGTGGGGCGGGCAGGCTGTGACCTCCCCTGTGTCTCCCCCTACAGGCTGGCTGAAGGCAGTGCAGGTACTCATGGTGCTCTCTCTCATCCTCTGCTGCCTGTCCTTCATCCTCTTCATGTTCCAGCTCTACACCATGCGAAGAGGAGGGCTTTTCTACGCCACCGGCCTCTGCCAGCTTTGCACCAGTAAGCACTTCCCCAAGATCGGGGAACAGGAGTACACCACGCTAGGCCTTCCCCCAAGGACAGCCTCTGTGGACTTGGGAGTTCTCAGAGGTCCTGTGGTGGTCTTGGGACCTTACTGAGCAGTGCCTGAGAAGCAGGTTTTTGTAAATGATTTGGGTTCCAGGAATGGAGGCAGCTAAGAGATCCCACAAAAGGAATATTCTGAATCATATCAGCCAACTGCTGTTTCTTGTACACCTACCTGTTCAGGGAGTTTACTTTTTCTCTTCACTCGGTATTGGGGATATACACAGGCTATGCCATGCTAGACAGGCTATCTCTGAGGCATGATCCCAGCTCCACACTGGTGGATTCTAGGCATGTGCTTCCCCCACCCTCTTCTTATTTTTTTATTTGGAAAAAGGGTCTCACTAAATGGCCCTGGCTAGCCTTGAGCTATCTATTCTCTTGCCTCTACCTCCTGAGTCGCTGAGAGTGTAGGTGTGGGACATCAAGTCATGTTCCACTTTTTTTTAAGGTCAAATAATTTGAGGCTTAAAAGGTTTGGAGGACAAAGAGGTCGATGAGATGGGAACACACAGCTCTGGGTTTTTTGTTTTTTGTTTTTTGTTTTTTTGTTTTTTTGGCTCTAGGTGCAAAGGGCTGAGTTAATCATGGTGGTTTTGGAAACATCCTTCCTGGGTTCCCAGAGAAACATCCCCCTGCCATGTTACTTACTCATGTTTGCATATTTGGCTCATAAAAAAAACCTAAAAAATTCCATGGATGGATAGCTGCCATGGCCTATTTCACAGATGATCAGTTGGGGACCAGAAGTGAAACAAGGTGCCCAAAGCCACCCTGCAGCAGTTGGGTGTCTGTGGTGGCTGGGGTACTGCTGAGGACCCGGGGCAGTGCGGCCTCCTTGCACACCCAGCCTCACACTGCGGTTCCGGTTCCGCAGGTGCAGCCGTGTTCTCCGGGGCACTGATCTACGCTCTCCACGCTGAGGAGATCCTGAAGAAGCACCCACCTGGTGGTAGCTTCGGTTACTGCTTCGCCCTGGCCTGGGTGGCTTTCCCACTCGCCCTGGTCAGTGGCATCATCTACATCCACCTGCGGAAACGTGAATGAATGCTGTGTCCCCTAGAAAATAAATCCGTTTAACCACGAGCCTAACTTGGCTCCCTCCCTCCTTCCTTAACAACACCCGTCGCCTCCAGTCTCATCCAGAGCTCAACTCCCAGGCTCTCCGCCCTGGGACACTGGCTGGAGGAGCCAGCTGCCCGAGGGATTTTAGCTAAGTAAGATCAGGCTGCATCCCATTCCTCCCTGAAGACCTCATTAGAACTCAGTCTCCTCTCCCTGCTCTCAGGGACCCAAGCTGCCTTGCATGACCTCTTCCATACCTTCTCTCTGACTCAACCACTGAAAGCTGTCTCCTATTGCAAACTGTTCTCCCCTCCTTTCTAGAGGCTAACTCCTTCCCACACCAACAAAGGCCACCCCTCCAGCCAATATACGGTGTCCTCTACTCGGGCAGCGGGCACCAGCTGGATTTCCCAGGCAGCTACTACCAGCTGTGTGCCACCGTGTGCTGAACAATCTGCCTCCTGCCCGGTCTTCTTATCTGAGACCCAGACTCTTGCAATCAAAGCTTTCCGCAGGTATCAGTGCTTCTAAGATTCCCGTCTGGGACCCAGCCACACCCTCTTTCCAGGATTCTGACCAAACCCCTTCACCTGCAGCCACACGAACCAGGTTTATTAAACACTATTTATTCCTTTGGAAGAAGGTAAAGTGATAAATATTGCACAAGCCAAGGTGGTCTCTGCAGCAAGGCAGAGAGGCCTGGGAGCCTGCTGGGGCCTGAGCGGGAGTGATCTTGGGCTGGAATGCTGCAGGCTCACCGTCTTCTTCGGGGCAGGAAGTTCCCAGTGCCTTCAACCAGAGCAGATCAGCTGCAAAACAGATGGCTCCTCTCACATGGATTCACGGCAATTCCTCCAGGATTTCTGACTGGCTGCTGCCCCTGCTTGAAGTGCCCAGTTACCCTAAGTTTGGCCAACCAAACGGCTTGCAGGCTGCAGTGGGCCCCGCCCAGGTGCATGCGGCAGGCAGTTCCTGTGCAAGCTGAACAGATGATGAAGCGTGGCCTCCAGGCCCAGCTTTCACAGCCTGGCGGGTCTCCCGGCAGCTGTGTTAAACCTCCCCAAGCCCCGCCCCTCCACCGGCCATGGTGAGGTTCTTGTCAGGGGCAGGGCTGAGAAGTAAAATACAAGCTGAAAGAAACGGCTTCGATTGGCTGGCCTCAGGAGGCTGCTTAGCAACTGCCAGCGGCCCTGATTGGCTACTCTTAAGTCTATAGCATTGCCAAATTAATGGTCTAGCAGAAATAATAGCCTGTCAACAACCAAGAGTCCAGGTAGGAGATACAGGTGCCACGATTGACACCTTGCTGTGGAGGAGGCAGAGCTTGGCTCCCTGCCATGCTGGGCCTGGTCGTAAGTGGTCAGGGTGAGGGGTAGCTACCACCCGGTGCAGCAGCCTGCAGGGCTCCTGGAGTACCCAGGACCAGTGGGTCAAGTTCCGGCAGCTCAGGTGGTGGGAACAACCCGAAGCTGGGAGTCAGGGCTTGCAGGTGGGCCAGGGCCCGAGGTCCATTGAAGGCCACATCACAGCCAGACTGGGCTAGAAGCCAGCTCTCCACTTCAGACTGTAGCCACTTGGAGGTCTCTGTGGGGAGAGATTATGTTCAAGCTGAAGTTAGAGGAGACCTGGGCCTGAAGGACAACATGGAAGGCCCAGGAAAAGCAGGGTTGACATGGGGAACAAGCAGCAGGGTTGGCCTGGGGACAGCAGGGAGGATCTGGGAGACAGCAGGGAGGATCTGGGGGACAGCAGGGAGGATCTGGGGGACAGCAGGGAGGATCTGGGGGACAGCAGGGAGGATCTGGGGGACAGCAGGGAGGATCTGGGAGACAGCAGGGAGGATCTGGGGGACAACAGGGAGGATCTGGGAGACAGCAGGGAGGATCTGGGGGACAGCAGGGAGGATCTGGGGGACAGCAGGGAGGACCTGGGGGACAACAGGGAGGATCTGGGGACAGCAGGGAGGACCTGGGGGACAGCAGGGAGGACCTGGGGGACAGCAGGGAGGACCTGGGGGACAGCAGCTCTGACATGGGGACAGCAGCTCTGACATGGGGACAGCAGCATTGACATGGGGACAGCAGCACTGACATGGGGGGACAGCAGCACTGACATGGGGACAGCAGCATTGACATGGGGACAGCAGCACTGACATGGGGACAGCAGCATTGACATGGGGACAGCAGCACTGACATGGGGACAGCAGCACTGACATGGGGACAGCAGCATTGACATTGGGGGGACAGCAGCATTGACATGGGGACAGCAGCACTGACATGGGGACAGCAGCACTGACATGGGGACAGCAGCACTGACATGGGGACAGCAGCACTGACATGGGGACAGCAGCATTGACATGGGGACAGCAGCTCTGACATGGGGACAGCAGCATTGACATGGGGACAGCAGCATTGACATGGGGACAGCAGCACTGACATGGGGACAGCAGCACTGACATGGGGACAGCAGCATTGACATGGGGACAGCAGCATTGACATGGGGACAGCAGCTCTGACATGGGGACAGCAGCACTGACATGGGGACAGCAGCACTGACATGGGGACAGCAGCATTGACATGGGGACAGCAGCACTGACATGGGGGGACAGCAGCACTGACATGGGGACAGCAGCATTGACATGGGGACAGCAGCACTGACATGGGGACAGCAGCATTGACATGGGGACAGCAGCACTGACATGGGGACAGCAGCACTGACATGGGGACAGCAGCATTGACATTGGGGGGACAGCAGCATTGACATGGGGACAGCAGCACTGACATGGGGACAGCAGCACTGACATGGGGACAGCAGCACTGACATGGGGACAGCAGCACTGACATGGGGACAGCAGCATTGACATGGGGACAGCAGCTCTGACATGGGGACAGCAGCATTGACATGGGGACAGCAGCTCTGACATGGGGACAGCAGCACTGACATGGGGACAGCAGCTCTGACATGGGGACAGCAGCACTGACATGGGGACAGCAGCACTGACATGGGGACAGCAGCACTGACATGGGGACAGCAGCATTGACATGGGGACAGCAGCATTGACATGGGGACAGCAGCACTGACATGGGGACAGCAGCTCTGACATGGGGGGACAGCAGCACTGACATGGGGACAGCAGCATTGACATGGGGACAGCAGCATTGACATGGGGACAGCAGCACTGACATGGGGACAGCAGCTCTGACATGGGGGGACAGCAGCATTGACATGGGGACAGCAGCATTGACATGGGGACAGCAGGGAGGACCTAGAGACAGGGAAGGTTCACCTTCAGGCGGGCCTTGGGCGCCCCCTGGCCGGCGGCCTAGGAAGCTGTGAGCCAGTAGGGCCTCCTTGATGTGTTCCTCCTGTGCGCGGAGTGCCAGGGCACTGAGCAGTTCCGAGTTGTTGGATGTGCTGCGATAGTACAGCATGTGTGCCAGCTCCAGCGCCTGGGCACTTCTATGCTGCCCAAACACCTGTGGAAACGCAGGCTTAGATACGGAGGTGCAGGGCCACTCAAAACCAGAGTGCCCTGGCAGTCTGGGTTGGGGCTGAGGCCAAAGTGCACCCCCCTGCCAGTGGCCCACTGCTTTGTTATCTGGCAATATGTTAATGAGTTTGTGCCAAGGTTTTAAACATGAGTTTTAGCCTAGGAAATTCCAATCCCAGTACATCCTTGTCAAGTGTTCTACCATATTCCCAGTAACATGTCTAAGATTCGTTTTATGGTGGCCCAGGACAGAGAGCCTGGGGCGTTGTGATGCAATCAGAATACCAGGTGTTGGCGACGTAAGACTTCATCAGGCTACCTTACTTCTGCATCTATTTGAACCTTTCCAGAACTGAAAAGGAACAGTTTAAGCTACTACGCTATAAAGAAAACTTCAGCACTCAGGAGGCAGAGCCAGGGGGATCTCTGTGTGTTCGAGGCCAGTTTGGTCTACAGAGTGAGATCCAGGACAGGCACCAAAGCTACACAGAGAAACCCTGTCTCAAACCCCACACCCCCGAAAAGAAAAGAAACCCTCAGGTAAAGGGCACTGGGTGCAGCCTGACCCTCTCCCACACTGCAAATCCACTTTAGCCAGGATGGATGAGCTCAAGGCAGCTGTGCCTGTGTGTGGCCTCCGCCATCCCCTCCCAGCTTCCAGCCTGGACCGAGCGGCCTGCAGCAGCACCGTCTGCACTACAAGGCTGGTGCTGCAGGGCCCAGGAAGTCAGCACACTGACACCGTAAGGACTGAGCTGCCATGTCCACCTGGGCCAAGAAGTCAGCCTGAACTGACACAGCTGGGCACCTCCCAACATGGCTGTGTGGCTGGGCCTGCTGAAGAGCCCACACTATGAACTCTATCCCGGCCTTGGAGCCAGTTGCCATAGAGACAGGAGTCCTGTGCTAAGGACCATCATGCATGGAACAGCTGGGTCTCCTGTCTTCACCTGCCGAGACTGGAGTGCAGAGTCTCATGTCTAAAGGAGCACGCCACACTGGCATGCAAACACACTCCCAAACTGCCCGTTCCCCACTCTGGTAACCCTACCTTCTATGTGTCACCATCCTCATCCCTCCTAGCCAGCCTGTCTGTCCCTGACCCATCCTGCTCCCCTCCTCCTCCCTGGCTTCATGTCCCCATCCCCTGCTCATAGTTTCCCTGGCTCAGAATCGGAAGCTCCGAACCCAGTGCAGCCCACACAGTATATACTGCTGTGCCCACGTACCCGTGCCCCTCAGATCATGGGTCTTCAAATGAGCAATGCCCCCCAGTCTCAGAAAGCACTGCCCCATCCTCAAGGCTGTGCCACAGAGAGAGTGGATGCATCCCCAGGCTCCTACAACCATGCCACTCCACCTGTGTCCATAGGCCTTGAGCCCCTAGGAGGGGCCTACACATCTCCACAGCCTCCAGGTTGCTCCTGTCCTGCTCTGCACAGAGAAGGCAGACATATGGTAGAGTGCCAGAGACCCATCCCAGACTAAGTGATCCAGGAAGGCATCAGGGAGCTGATGGCTTCTGGGCAAGGGATAAGGAATGCATAGGGGTGGCCAGCCCAGTGAGAGAGAATACATTCAGTCAGAGGGGAATGTAAATGTCAATGTGGAGTTTGGGGAAGCAGGAGAGACTAGGCGTCACAAACACACCAAGAGCAGAAACTGTGGGTGGAGGTAGTATAATGGTGGTGAAGACTGTAACCAACCACAAGGTAAGCTGAACAGGAAAGCCACCAGATAGTGAGAAGGAGAGGACCTGCCCTGGGTGGAGTTGGGAATGGGCTGCAGGGGCCACCTGGAGGCTGGGAACAAGGCAGACATCACGGCCATGCCCCCACTAAGAGCAGATATGGGAGATGCTGGCTGTAGCAGCCAGTGAGAACCACTGCTTCAGGCCCAGCTGGCCAGAGACTCAAGATGGAGGAACTCCTCAGCAGGAAAAGGGTCTGCATCCTGCTCCAAGACAGGAGCTGAGAAGCCAGGCAGACAGCATCTGGTTCCACACAGGTCGAGATGGGAAAGGACCAGAAGAGGGGCCTGTGGGCTGGGCAGTGGTGGCGCACGCCTTTAATCCAGCACTGGGGAGGCAGAGGCAGGCGGATCTCTGTGAGTTTGAGGCCAGCCTGGTCTACAGAGCTAGTCCAGGACAGGCACCAAAACTACTGTCTCGAAACCCTGTCTTGAAAAAAAACGAAAAAAGAAAAAAATAAAAGAGGGGGGGGGCTGTGGTACCAGAGACCCAGGGACCCTGAAGCACAGGAGGGATATGGACGGCCGGGTGTTCGGGTGGGAGGCCAGGGCTGGGGCCCCAGCTGGAACAGGAATAAATGGGTAACCAGAGAACCCGAACTGGATAAACTGGGCCCTTCCACTCCCATGAGGCTCTGCAGCCCCGCAGGACCACTGAGGAGTGAGAGGAGGCTCACCGTGGCCAGTGTCCCTCCCCAGAACATGGCCTCCTTGCTTGCAGTCTCGTCCTCTCTGTGCTGTGGCCCAGCAGCTCCTCCCTGCTGTGGTTCCCTGCTACCCTGAGGGGAAAGCCCAGAACGATGTGTGGGCATGGACCACCCTGGCCACGCTGGGCCTTGTTTAAAACCCTGTGGCACTGCTCTCCTACCCCCAGTGCTGGCCCTGCCTATCCAGTGTCCCTGGTGGCCAGTGTGGATTTATCACAGGTCTCCCTGAGAGAGAGCCTGTCAAAACTTCTGGAAGCAGCTTGAGAACCAATGGGAGGGACACACAGCTCACGGCAAGCCGCACTCCTGAGGTGGTGCAACCCCAGAACTGAGAGAGGCCAACGCTGCCATCCATCTCGGCCAACAAGGAGAAGACAAGTCGGCTGTCAGTCCCACCTGCCCTCTTGACCCTGAATCCTAGCTGCTGAGCAACGCCTCCCTGAGGAGGCCCTGAACTCATGCTGCAGCTCAGAGAGGAAGCTTATTGAATATACAACTTCCCAGTCCAGGCCCTGAGTTTCCACACCTGTCTTTTAGGGCTGGAGCTGGCTCTCTTAGTGATCCCAGTAGCCCTCCAGGAAGGAAACTCAGAGAACAAGCAGTCACACTGCAAGCATGATCACCTCAACAGTGACCTCACATGGTACTTCCTGTACTGTGGCCAGGCTCACACGGACTCATTTAATCCCTGTCCACCCCTCTCCATCAGGTCCTGCCTGTCACCATTCTCTTTGCGGTATAGGAGCTGCGGCAGACAGAAGTCAAGCAACTACTTCGGACCACCCAGCTGCAGAACAGTACTCATATTCAGTCCAGTCAGTCAGGCTCCACAGTCCATAGCCTCTGTTACGTTCTTCAAATGCCTTTGCTCCACTAGGACTCCACTGTGCGGATGAAGAGAGAAACTGAGGCACAGAGAGAGAGAGCCCTGTCTGGGGTGAAGGGTGCTGATAAATGAAGTAAGGAAGACGTAATAGCATAATGTACCAGCAACAGTACGTGGGATGACGAAGTCCAGGGGGCCTGGCTGGGCAGTCGAAGCAGCAGGGACCCAAGGGTGCTTACCTTGGAGGCCTTGAGGCCCATGAAGACAGCAAAGAGCAGCAGCAGCAGGGAGGTGGCCATCTTGAGGTCAGACAGTATCACCATGCCCACATTGACGAAGAACACAACTCCCGAGACCACCAACATCAGGTTGATCAGGGCGCGCCGCATCATGGGCGTGCGCACCTTCAGCTCGGGCAGCAGCTGCTCTAAGCCCTCCAGCGGGGTATCCTTAAAGCTCTTCAGAACCAGGTGCCCCCGTTTTGTCCGGGCAGCCAACACCACGCGCTTGAAATACCTCCTGAGGGCCAGAAAGGAGGGTGTGAGTGCAGTGGGAGGAGTGGGAGGCCAGAGCCCTCCCCCTGTGTTGGCCGCTCTGGGTTGTCCCCTTGACCACGTCTGGAATCACTCCTGTGAGGGAGTGCTTGACTGGATTGCTGAGGTGAGCAGAGTCACCCTAAGACTTCTCAACCACCTTCTAGTGACAGCCCACACAAAAGGCCTGGGGCACACGCCATTGATCCCAGCACTCCGGAGGCAGAGGCAGGTGGATCTTAGAGTCTGAGGCCAGCCTGGGCTACAGAGGAAGTTCTAGGCCAGTCAAAGCAACATAAGGGAAGACCATGTCCCTAAATAAATAAGTAAATGGATAGGAAGAAGGAGGCTTTTGCTTTTTGCCTGCTTGCCCTCTCTCTCACAGGCAAATTTATCCTCCTGCTGAGGCATTCGTTCCAACCAGCATCTCTCCAGAAACCTCCAGGACTGAACAATTACTGCATTCTAATCCTTTCCATCATGAGGCAGCCATGATTGGACTACCCTGACCACAGCCTGAAAGCCAGTCTAATAAATCACACACACACACACACACACACACACACACACACACACACACACGTATGTGTGTATATATATATGTGTATATATGTGTATATATGTATATATACACACACACACACACACACACACACACACACACACACACATATGTATGTGTGTGTATATACACACACACACACACACACACACACACACACACACACGTATGTGTGTATATATATATGTGTATATATGTGTATATATGTATATATACACACACACACACACACGCACACACATATGTATGTGTGTGTATACACACACACACACACACACACACACACACACGTATATATACACACATAATCAACTCTGTTCCTTTATTTATTTTATTTTTTTACAGGAAGGTTTTTTTATTTTATTTTATTTTTTCTTAACATTTATTTTACAGTGTTCTGTCTGCATGTTTGCCTGTACGCCAGAAGAGGGCATCAGATGTCATTACAGATGGTTGTGAGCCACCACGTGGTTGCTGGGAATTGAACTCAGGACCTCTGGAAGAGCAGCCAGTGCTCTTAACCTCTGAGCCATCTCTCCAGCCCTCTGTTCCTTTAAAGAACTGGGGCATACACAACCTAAAACTCCATTATCTCCAGCTGCATGGTCTTTTAGATAGCTACTTAATAGCCAGGCATGGTGGTGCACGCCTTTAATCCCAGCACCAGCAGAGCCAAGCAGATCTCTGAGTTCAAGGCCACCCTGGTCTACAGAGTGAGATTGAGGACAGGGATCAAAGCTACACAGAAAAACCCTGTCTGAAAAAAAGAAGAAGAAGAGGAGGAAGAGGAGGAGGAGGGAAGAAAGAAAGAAAGAAAGAAAGAAAGAAAGAAAGAAAGAAAGAAAGAAAGAAAGAAAGAAAGCTACTTAATCACAAAGAATTGGAAGTAAGTCACATGTTCAACCATGGGGATTGGTTAATTATATATTCCTACACTGGACCTGTCAGCTGGCTGTGCCACTTCTTCAGGATGTGGCCTCCTCTCTGTAATTCTCAGTTTTCCTCATCTGGAAAATGGAGATGACTGACCCTCACCTTCTCTTCCTCTAGAAACAGTAGTTCTCACTTTCTCTTGGGGAGAAAAGGCTGCATTTTGACAATTTGTACCTCCTATTTCTGGACTTCTCCCTGGGGCCAAAGACACCAAAGCCAGATACTGACCTGTCAGTCCCTTCTCAGCTCAAACCTTGCTCCCCTTTACTGCAACTGGGGAACAGGGCCTCCTCACCTCTCCACAGGGGGCAACCTTCTGAAGAAGCCACGCTTGGAGCCCACACTGGACATGTGTGGCATCTGCCCCACTCTCTGGCCCAGGGCCCAGAACTGCATGTAGATATACTGATCCAAATTTATTGTCACCTGCCAAGGGGGAAAAGGAAGCAGAGGTAGCTGAGCATAAGCCAGGTGTTAAGGGTACCATGCCAGAACACCTCCTACCCAGGAATGGACCCTGCCTTGTGCGGCTGATCATGCAGTGTGCAGGGAGGGGAGTCAGGCATGGTTGTTCATGTTGTACATTGCATCGGGTTGGGCCTGCACACAGGAAACGTCTTAGAATCTAAGATAGTGCTGGATTTAAGAGTCTCCATTTATGAAGCAACCACAAAGACAAGACACTGTCACTTAACCATGTCTTACCACCACTGGTAGATCACACCCTAAAATATGACAGAATACGTCTAAAAAATTCATCTTAAAGTTCACTAAAACATGGACCTGGAAGATTTTAGTATTTCTTCAGTTTTGTTGACTTTATGGAAGGGAGAATAGAGAGGTCTTTTGGTTGTTATTTTTTGGCGGGTTTTTTTAGAGACAAAAAATTTGGGGGAGGATACTGAGACAGGGTCTAGCTATGTAGTCCTGACTGGCCTGGAATTCACTATATGTAGACCAGACTGGGCTCTAACACTCAGAGATCCACCTGCCTCTGCCTCTGCCTCTGCCTCCTGAGTCCTGGGATTAAAGGTGTACGCCACCACAGGCAGCCTTTGGATTTTTTTAGATTTACTTTTATTTTATATGTATAGGTGTTTAGTCTTTATGTATGTAAGTGCACTGCAGACATGCCTGGTGCCCACCTGTAAAAGCCAGAAAAGGGAACTGGATCTCCTGGCACTGGAGTCACAGACAGCTATAAGTGACCATGTGGGTGCTAGGAACAGACCCTGGGGCCTCTGCAAGAGCAACAAGTGTTCTCACCCATAAAGCCCCCTCTCCAGCCTGCGGAATGAGCTTCATATTGTTGCCCATAGAATCCTGCCGGGTAGCAGCACTGCATCTGGCCCTGACACCCTCATCTGACGACCCTTTCCTGACGGAGGGCACCCAAGTGGCTGGGGAAGGGGAGTGCTTCCTCTAGGTAAGCAAAATGACTCCTCTGGGGACAGGTACCTGGACCTCATCCTGAGGGTGATGGACAACAAGTGAGTAGGCCAGGGCATCTTCAGAGAGTGCAGAGAAGTTGGCCTGGGCCATCAGGGGCTTCAGAGCCTGGAGCACGTCCTTCTCGTTGGACAGACGCTGGAGGTCAGTAAGGGACGGCTGGTCCAGGGTCTCCCTGTCAGGGTTGATAGGGTCATACAAGGCCTGAGGAGAAACAATAGGAAAACCAGGGAGGTCACAACACAGGAATGGGGGCCCCTGGGGACTGGGGAAGTCCAGAGCTTGGTGTTCTATACTCTGCTCCAAGCCCCTGTGTTACTCTGCCACACACACCTTAAAACACTATGCAGCTGATGTGGTAGCACACATCTTTAATACCAGCACTTGGGAGGCAGAGTCCAGTGGATCTCTGTGAGTTAAAGCGCAGCCTGGTCTACATAAAGAGTTCCAGGTTAGTTAGCCAGGGCAACATAGTGAGACTCTGTTTCAAAATGAAAAACAACAAAACATTGTGCAGACAAGCTCAGCCACATCTCCAGCTCCCTTCTGAGGTCTGCCCTGGGTAGGTGGTCTCTCCTCCAAAGCAGCTGCAGGAGGCCAGACTGCCTGGTAGAGACTAACCTCCCACAGCCAAGGCCAGGCCACTAGGAGACAGGTCCATGTAGGGACTGATATGGGGGTGACAAGCACCCCTCTGAACTCCTACCCCTACTTGTGCAAGCCTCAAACCCTACCTGCTGAGTGCTTTAAAATCTGTAGACGGGGCGGTGGGCTAGAGAATCCTTGAAGAAGAGGGCTGGGAGACGTCACTGGACATGGTGGCATACACTGTTATTATCCTAGCTCTCAGGAGACTGAAACAGGAGTAAGCCTGGGCTATAGTAAGACCCTGTCAGAACAAAACCTTTCAGACTGTGGAAGACATGGTCCTCCCAGGAGCAGCAAAGGCACAGCCAGGAGTGTGTCTGAGCTGCACAGTGACCAGGCAAAAGCTGCCTACATGCCTCCAGCCCCTCCCCACAGGGACCAGACCATATCCAGCCCACAGCTCCAAGCCTGCAGGTCTCATCCTGTGCAGACCCAAGCTTCTGCTTCTTCCCTGCCTGTCTCAGGAACCCCAACAGAGCTCCCACCATCCTGGGCCTGCCTCGTGTGGTCCAGTACAATGTGGTATGACACCTGACACCAGGATAGTGAGAAAAGCAAATCTTTCCCCAGGTCTCCCCTGTATCCCCTCCCGAGGCTGTACCTGACTAACCTCCCTGTATAAGAGGACGTAAATATATATATATATATATATATATATATATATATATATATATATATATATAGTGCTCTGGACCTGGTGCCAAGGTCTGTCTTCCCATCTTCTAAAGAAACTGAAGCAAGCCGGGTGGTGGTGGTGGTGGTGGCGGCGGCGGCGGCGGCGGCGGCGGCGGCGGCGGCGGCGGCGCACGCCTTTAATCCCAGAACTCGGGAGGCAGAGCCAGGTGGATCTCTGTGAGTTTGAGGACAGCCTGGTCTACAGAGTGAGATCCAAGACAGGCACCAAAATTACACAGAGAAACCCTGTCTCAAAAAACCGAGAGAGAGAGAGAGGGAGAGAGAGAGAGAGAGAGAGAGAGAGAGAGAGAGAGAGAGACTGAAGCAAGAACAGTGAAAACTCCCAGCTTGGGCAACTTAGCAATGTCCTGTCTCAAAAATGAATGAACAAACAAATAAACGAAAGAATTAATGAATGGGGCTCCTGATGAAGTTCAGTAGTAGAGCACTTGCCTAGAATCCCCTGTTGAGAGTTTGAGGGTGTGGCTCAGCATCCTGGGTCCCAGGATGGCAAAAACATTAAAAGGAGAAAGTCGAACAGACAGACCCAGCAGATCGCAGGGGATGAAATGCTGCCATTTCATGGGCAGCCATTTCAAGGGGCAGGGGGACAGCAACATGGAAGGAACTCTTTGTCCCAGGACCCCACAGGACTCTGCCTCTAGACTGCTGTGTAGGATCTGTGTGTACATCAGAGTCTGTGCACTTGCTAGTACTAACACCCCATCAGAATCTCATCAGTGTGTCACGCCTGAGCTTCAAATCACTGCAGCCCCAACATTCCATCAAAATAGCCACTCTTCATTTCCTCTCCAAGACTACTCCCCAAGATGTCCCCTCTGGTTCTGCTGTCCTTCGGTCATACCAGCCTGTCACTCTCAGTCCCCTCCAGCCCTCCCCTCCCAGGATAATTCATCTGCAGGTTCCTATCATCACCCCCTATTCAACTCCTGATTTCACATGCTGAACCCCCATTTCTCCTGACCCCCTCCACTCCCACCTGAAGGGTCACCTTGGGGCTTCTGTTCACCTGTTAACTCTCCCCACTTAAAACTAACAGAGGCATACCCCACAGATTTCCAGTGAATTTGGAATGAAATGTGAATCTTTTTAGGGCCTTACGAGCCCCCTCAAATCTGCCCTGGCCCCCCACATGTCCTGTACTGACAACCCCCCCCCAATGCTCTTGGAGGTGGGGGAAGAACAGGGAAAATCCCAGCTGCCAGCCTATCTGGTCCCAGCGTGATGTGTAATTTGTCCCAGACAGTGGGACTGGCCTTGGAGGGAAATGGAACCCAGCCCACTACTGAGGGACACAAGGTCTCAGGGTATCAGAACAATCTCTGAGCAGGTACCCCAAGACAGTGGAAGGCGTTCCATATGGAGCAGCTTGAGCCAAGACTGACAGAGGAAGTATTTAGACTTCTAATGCCAGTGAGCAGGGAGATGCTGGGTGTGTCCATACCTCAGTTTTCACATCTGTAAGTAAGGATGACAGTGGTCCCATTTCACAGGCTGGAAATGTACCTCTAACTCGCTTCAAGCAGAACAGAGAAAGTGCAGGATTTTTGCTCACTCTTTCCGTCCTTCGTTGGGATTTCACAGCAGTGTGCAGAGAATGGGCTGGCTGCAGGGCCCATGGGACTTGAGGGTGTCAGTGAGGTCTTCAGCCCATCCAAATGGGGAGGCCTCGGGCAGGGCTCAAGCAAAGTTAGCTATGGAGCACATCCACAGATGCCCAGAATGACCTTGACAGACTGCGCAGCCGGGACTAAAGCTGCAGCCTTCGAGAAGGAGGAGGAGGAGGAGGAGGAGGAGGAGGAGGAGGAGGAGGAGGAGGAGGGCTGTGTCCTTCAGGCATCACCTCCAGCCAGGTTCTCCTCTGCAGGCCTCAGGCTAGAAACCTAGGCATGGCACATGACCTGCTGCCCTCCTCGCCATGCTCCTTTCTGCCCCCTCTCCCCACCTCCCTGCTCACTCCTCTCTGCTGCCCCTCCTCGTGTGTCGGCGGTCCCAGCACAGCTGTGCTTTTCCCAGCTCACTGCTCCCCACCACCATGCAGGCCCAACCACCACAAGCTGCGTTTTTGCGTGTTTGCTTTAATTTTTTAACATTGGTTTTATTTTATGTGGCTAAGTGTTTTGCCTACATGTATGGATATGTGCCATGGTGCCCACCGAAGTCAGAAAAAGACATCAGATACCCTAGAACCAGGGTTGTGGCCAGTCATGAACCACCATGTGGGTGCTGAGAACTGAACACAGGTCCTCTGTAAACACAACAAGCCCTCTTCACTGTTGTGGAATATTATTTTAACTAAGCAAAGATGTGTTACATTTGTTTTTTGCTGTGAAATATTACTTTAACTGTGTAAAGGTGTGTTACTTTTGTTTATGCTGCCTTTGTTAATAATGTAAAGATGTACTGCATTTGTTTCACCTTGCCTGCCTAAGGCCCTGATTGGTCTAATAAAAAGCTGAACAGCCAATGGCTAGACAGAGAAAGGCTAGGCAGGGACAGCAGGCAGAGAGAATAAACAGGAGGAGAAATCTAGGCTCAAAAATAAGAACGAAGAGAAAAAGGAGGAGGAGAGTGAGGGAGAGTTCCTGGGGCCAGAAGCCAGGCAGACACCAGCCAGCCAGACATAAAGACGGCAGGAAAGTAAGATATAAAGAAAGAAAAAAGGTAAAAAGCCCCGAGGCAAAATGCAGATGAAGAGAAACAGGTTAACTATAAGAGCTGGCAAGAAAAGAGCTGAGCTAAGGCCAAGCATTCAAAACTAATAAGTCTCTGTAACATGATTTGGGAGCTGGTTGATGGCCCAAAAGAAAAAGCCTGGTACACTTAACTGCTGAGCTATCTCTCCAATTCATGGCCTCCCCATTTGGATGGGCTGAAGACCTCACTGACACCCTCAAGTCCCATGGGCCCTGCAGCCAGCCCATTCTCTGCACACTGCTGTGAAATCCCAACGAAGGATGGAGTGAGCAAAAATCCTGCACTTTCTCTGTTCTGCTTGAAGCGAGTTAGAGGTACATTTCCAGCCTGTGAAATGGGACCACTGTCAACCTTACTTACAGATGTGAAAACTGAGGTATGGACACACCCAGATCTGCCAATTACTTACAAAAGCCCTTTAGTGCTTGGGAGGCTGAGGCAGGAGGGTTGTGCATTTGTGGATTTGAGGCCAGTCTGGGCTACCAATGAGACCACACCTCAATAAATAAATAAATAGAGCCCTGCCAAGGTTTCCATTGCCCTTGGGAAGCAGGATCACACACTTATAAGGCCCTATAAAGCTTTTATGTAATATTGGTGTGTTTGTATATCATGGAGGGATACATGACAAGATTGTGGAGTTGATTCTCTTTCTACCTTTACATGGGTCCTGGAGCTGGAACTGAGGTCATCAGGCTTGAACATTCACCTGCTGAATCATCTCACTACCTGCTATGGAGCTTTTGAGGAACAGGTTTCATTTTATTATAAGACTTTTTGAAGATTTATTTTATTTTTAATTATGCATGTGTATTTACTGTGAAGGCCAGAGGAAGGTATGGCTCCCAGGTGCTGTAGTTAAAGGTGGTTATGAGTCACCTGATGTGAGTGCTAGGAACCAAAAGGTCCTCTGGAAAAGCAGCACATGCTCTAGAGCACTGAGCCATCTCTCCAGCCCATATATATATACATAATATAGTATGTGAGTATGAGTGTGTGTGTGTGTATAGTTAAGTATGAGAGTAATATGAGTGCATGAGTGTGTGTGTGTGTGTGTGTGTGTGTATAGTTAAGTATGAGAGTAATATGAGTGCATGAGTGAGTGTGTGTGTGTGTGTGTGTGTGTGTGTGTGTGTGTGTATGTGTGTGTGCGCCATGACATGTGGGAAAGTCAGAGGCTAACTTGAAGGAGTTAGTTCACTTTTTCACCATGTGGGTTCCAGGAATCAAATTCAGGTTACCAGGCTCAGTGGCCAGCACCCTTATAAATGGGCCATTGGTCCTGCTTGGTTTTTTGAAACAGATTTATGTAGCCAAGCCTGACCTTGAACCCATGATCATCAACCTCCCAACACTGGGGTTATAGGAGTGCACTACCAGACTTGGTCCCTGCAAGTTTAAACTTAAAAACCCCATGAGGTCAGTTGCTGCAACAGTGGGTCTTGCCAAGCTGCAGGAGGCACCATTTCAGAATCTGCATACTCACCTCCGTGCAGTCACAGCCAGCTTCACAAGCTACACAGACCACAGTCGCTCTCCACCCACAGGTGGCTCTAACTCTTGCCTGTCCCCACCATTCACACTCAGCCCCTGAGGGCAGCTACAGGCCTGATGGGAAGGCTCAGTGAAGCCTCACATTGCTAGAGAATAAAGGGCAATGGCTGTCTGGTGGAACCACGTCCTGGGGCCTCCTACCTGAGTCCAAGGCTTGCGCAACCCAGAGCTGACGTCATGCAGTTTCAGGCTATCCCCAGCAGGGCCCAAATGCTGCCCATTCACCACCTTCCCTGCCACAGCCCCAGCATAAAGCAGTCCTGAACACACTATGTTCAGAGGAGACCCAGGATCTAACTACGTCTGAAGCTGATCTGGGCACACAGCTATGACACAGCTAGGAGAACCTGAGGCCAGCAGTATCTCCACCTGCAAGGTCCCCCTCACCACCTCCACTTCCCACATTCTGGAGACTGTCCAACAGGCTGGGGCACAGGACCAGTGACTGGGGCTGTGGTCACAGGACTTCAGTATGCCTTTACCCTCTGTTTACTAAGAGGCCACCAGAGGGAGCCTGCTCACACTGACCTGCGCAAATCCTCCTCTATTGCTTTTTGTTTCAGGAGGTGGGGGAGTGTGCACAGCACCAGCCTAAGTACCTCTGCCTCCTAGCCCCTGACCAGGAAATCTGCCCCATCAATAGGGGTATACTCATATTCCATTCTGCAGCTCAATTATTTCAAAATGTACATAGCAGGGCCAGGCACGGTGGTACATGCATTTAACGACAGCACTCAGGAGGCAGAGACAGAGGCAGGCAGGCAGGCAGGCAGGCAGAGCTCTGTGAGCTCAAGGCCAGCCAGGGCTACACACAGAGACCCCATATCAAAGGAAGGGAGAAAGGAGAGTAAACTTTACATAGCAAAAAATTTTGAACAAAAACCAAAAACTCTACCTTTAGAAGCCACATGTGTCCCAATGACAGAACACAGCGGCAGGTGAGGAGGCCTGGGACTGAGCCTGTACTTGTGACCCCTGTGACCTTGAACATTCCCAGGTCCTCCCTGAGCCTGGCTTTTTGTCTGCACAAGCGAGCGGGCTGCTGCAGGACGCAGTGCACCTGGGCTCTGAAGGGTTGATGATGTTGTTGTTCAAGGCAAGGAGGACAGCTGGAGTGTGGAGGCAACTCAGCAGTCTGTGGGGTCCCAACCTCGGACATCTCAAGGAAGTTCAACCCCTCACCAGCTGGTGGGGAGGAAGCCTAACCTAGGGATATCCTTCATGGTGAGCATCCCGTTGACCTGCAGCCTTAACTACTTCAAGTGACCTTGGCTGTCACGGTAACCTATGGCTGTGCCTAAACTATTCAGCTCTGTATCATCTACGAAAGAGCTAGAGGAAAAAGGTCGCCTCTAGGCCAAAACATGGCATTAACAGCTTAGACTGAGGTGGTGAGGATAGAGCCCTCATGGAGATCAAAATCCTCTGAGACCACAGAGCTCTTACTCAACCCTCCCACATGTGAGGACAAGGCTGAGAGCCTCAGGTGTGAATGAGGAAGCACCCCATTAGACCCTAGATCCCGGACACTTTGAGCTTTTTTTTTTTTTTTTTTTTTTTTTTTTGGTTTTTCGAGACAGGGTTTCTCTGTGTAGCTTTGCGCCTTTCCTAGGACTCACTTGGTAGACCAGGCTGGCCTCGAACTCACAGAGATCCGCCTGGCTCTGCCTCCCGAGTGCTGGGATCAAAGGCGTACGCCACCCCCGCCCGGCTGACTTTGAGCTTTTTTAGAGCCTGATGTCCCTGAGGATAAACACTAGTGTGTAAAACACCCAACCGACAGTATTTCTGCTACCATATCCTGGTCTGAAACACTACTTCTCTTAGTCTCAGAACCACATATCCCTCCAAAGCCTCCCCTTCACTACAGACCGAGTCTTCCAATCATTCTCCGCAGTCCAGCAAGCTGCTCAAATAGCTAACTTCCTCCAGGCACACTGGCACACACCTCTAATGCCAGCACAGAGGAGGCAGAAGCGGGTGGGTCTCCGTGAGTTCAAGGACAGCCTGGTCTACATAGATTCTGGCCAGCCAGGTCTATGTAGTAAGATGGTGTCTCATTTTGAGAGAGAGAGAGAGAGAGAGAGAGACAGACAGACAGAGACAGAGAGAGAGAGAGAGAGAGAGAGAGAGAGAGAGAGAGAGAGAGGGAGAGAGAGGGAGAGAGAGGGAAAGAGAGGGAGTGACAGAGAGAGAGAGAGAGAGGGGGGGGGAGCGACAGAGAAAAAGAGAGAGAGAGAGAGAGAAAGAGAGAGACACAGAGAGAGAGACAGAGAGAGAGAAAAGAAAGACAGACCTAAGTTCCTTCTCCCTGCAGAACCCACAACCAGACATCATATTTTACATTCATTTTACTTCCTGGCTCCCCATCTGAAATGCCAGCTCCATGAGGGTATGGCTACATCTGTCCTGGTCTGTCCTCAGAACTTAAAGGAGAGCCAGGCTCCAAGCATGTGTCAGTCACTATGTATAAACAAAGAGCAAACATGCATGACAAGACTGGACGGCCATCCTCACCTGCAGCCTGGCCAGGAGCCGATGGTAGTGAAACAGGGTACAGAAGTCCACGTGAGCTAAGAACGCCTCCAAAGCTGTTCTCTCTGCTGGGCTGGAGTGGAACTCCTGGCACCCAGAAAGAAAACCTAGTTAAGCCTCTTTCCTCTTCCTTCAGAGAAACCCTTTCATGGCAACCCACATACAGAACGGGAATTCTGGGCTTTTAAATTTTTTATTTAAAAACTGATTTGGGCAATTGTACAGATCTAGCATAGCACAGGGAAAAAGCAGAGGCTTCAAGAGCCAGAGGATGGGCACCTGCTGTGCCTCTGACTTCGCACACTCACAGTACGTGTGCCATGTGGCAGCTTCTCTTTCTCAGCAGAACATCATCCCCCAGAGAAAGGACAGCGTTGATGGAATTAGAACTCCAGTTTTTCAAAGGGGGAAACTGAGGCTCAGTGAAGCCATTGGCTGAGGGTCATGATAGGTCCATCTGGCTCCAGGGCACCATATGAAGATGTCCATTATCCAGACAAATGTCCAAACCTACCTGAGCTTCAGTTTTCTCATGAGCAGATGGCTATGGAGAATTTATTTATTGTGTATGTGTGTTTTGAAAAAAAAAATATATATATACCACGTGTGTGCCTACTGCCAGCTGTGGTCAGAAGAGGGCACTGGATCTATGGACAGTTGTAAACTACCACATGGGTGCTAGAAACAGAACTTAGGCCTTCTACAAGAGTAACAAATTCTCTTAACTGCTAAGCCATATTCCCAGCCCAAGTAGGGGAAATTTTAATGAGATCATATATGCACACGTGCATATAAAGTCTAGCACAGGACTTGGCATACACAGCAGGTGTTCAATAAATAACTGTTACATTAATGAATGATCATCTTCAACAATGGACGGTCTGACGGTGATGGTGGGCTGAGAGCTCAAACTCTGGAACAGATCAAGGATGAGGTAAAGCATTCACTCAGAGTCAAGCAAGCAGGAGTCACTACCTGTACCCTCGGATGGGTCACTCGCTTTTGCCTCACCTGTAAAATGGGATGGCGGTGGTCTCTTTCTTACTGGGTTGTTCTGATGGTTCTATACATTACAAACATGTAGCACAGTGCCGCAGGGTAAGAACTCAAAGTGTGATAATTATGATTACGGCTTTGTGGGTACAGTTTTATTACGTAGTAGAAAGTAATGGGGGTGATAGTTCTATCTATTTCAAGGGGGAAAACTCAGGTCCCAGAGTGCCTGTTCAAGGCCCCGGAAGAAGCTCGGGTCCGGAGTTCCTTAGGCATCTCATCTTGGAATGCTTGCCCCTGCGTTCCAACTCTTCTGGCAACCACTAGGAATGCTAAGGGACCAAGAACTACAACTCTCAGGAGGCGCCAGAGCAGTCCTCAATAGCAGGTATAGTGGTGCAGTCGCAAGGCCGGCTGGAAATTGTAGTCCCCAGGCTCTTAGACCTGGTGGGCAGTACCTGGATCAGGAGGCGGAGCAGCTGCTCCTTGGAGAAGGGAATGAAGCGCTCGCGGTACTGCTGGGCCCAGTCTCGGGGCTCCGTGGGGTTCCACATCTTTCGGTACACCCCCATCCTGTTCGCCAGGGACGACAGAGCCCGGGGAGTCCCGAGGACAGCAGGCACCAGGGACCATACTCGGACCTTGGACCCCCACCAGGTCACAGGCAGCATGGCCAGCCCCCTTTCCCAGAGCCTAAACATAAGCAAATGAGGGGTGTCAAAGGTCAGTTGGAGGTAGCACCTCCACACACCCCGCCCTTCAGGGCACAGTCCCTGGCTAATCTTTTTTGTCGGTGTCCTTCTACACTGCACATTTAGGTGGGTTCCAGGCTAGGGTCAGAGGTCGTAGTTTGGAGCGTTCTGCAGGCCCGGGGACCCTGTAGCGGTGCAGGTGGTCTCTGCGGAGCTTTGACAGCAAGGTGGATCTCAGGAGTGTTGAGAAACCAGGAAAAGTTAAGAGCGGGTGTGGGTCGTCCTCCCTGGGCCATGCAATTTCCCCACCCTCCCCTCACCTTAGCCGGCACGCGACTGTCATTGAGCCTTCTGCGCATGTGTAGGAAGAGGTTCTGGGCCCAGAGGATAGGCTTCAGCAAGCAATAAGACGCATGCGCAAAGCCTGGGTCTTGGAAAAAAAATTTTTAAAGCGCCTTTATCTCGACTGCGCATGCTTCGCCGCTCATCTTTGTTTAGGTGATGCGCACGCGCCCAAGAAGCTCGCCCGGTCCGCGACTTCAAAGGGCAAGTCCGGAGGCTGAGGCGGGGTCGCGCCCTCGAGCGCGCGCCGGGCCAACGGCGACCCGCCCAACGTCTGTCGAGGCCACGCCCATTCGCTCGTCAAGCTCGGATAGGTGGAAAAGAAAGGGGCGGGGCTTAGCGGCAGCCAATCGCCTGTAGAGAACGGAAAAGGCGGGAAAAAGAGGACCCAAAAGGAAGCTGGAGGTGGCGACCCGGAGCAGGAGAGCAGGGCAGGCCAACGGAAGAGTCCCCCTCCCAGAGGCGACCGCTGGCCCTGGCCCTCCTCAGGCAGCGTCCCCCCGGGGTCTCAGCACTTCCTCCCGGCGCCCCTGGAGGGGAGGCCCCTGTTGGGAGAAGGTCGCCGCGCCCAAGACTTCACAGACCAGACCTCAGTATGAGACAATGTGTCTTCCCGAGACAGCTAAAGCCTACGCCGGGCCCATGTTGTGGGAAGTGACCCAAGTCAGGGAACAACTCGGATAATCTGCCTGGACTCCCCGTGGCCTTCTGTGCCAAGGGAGCTACACTCCCTCGGGGACTCCTGTCAGCAGCCCTCCTCACTAGTGTCGCCCGTCCTGGGGTCCCTAACCCTCGGACTTCACCCTCATCCTGTATTCCCAATACCCAGGGCCCGCAGAACCCTCTGGCTCCTTATCAGCTCCTGAGGCCTTCAGTAGTCCTTCACGTTACACTTCCCACTTCCAGGACGTGAGGCAGCCTTTTAAGCTGTGTTACCATTCCCAGAACCTGCCCATACCCTATCATCCCTTATCCCCAGCACCCGGGACCTCCCAGCAGTTTCTCACCCCGTATTCCTGACTACCGAAAACTGAAGCAGCCCCTTCACCCTATTCCCCTCTGTCCCTAAGGCTCCAAACGTCCCTCGGTCCATCCATCCCCACCTTGGGAATCCTCAGTAGTACCCTTATCCTGTGCTCCAGTTCAGGGGACCTTCAGTCTCATACGGGCTCCCACCTCTGGACACCCAGCCCTCCCTTCACGCCAGAGGCTGACTCCTAAGAGCCCTGCCAGCCTCCACCCCACCTGGGCCAGTGTTCCCCGCTCCCAGCACCCCGACTCTGACATTCCCATTTGTGTTGTCTTGCAGCTGTTGAGCTCTGGGGTGGGCGTGAAGCACACAGGCAGTGGTGCCGCCGAGCAAGCACCCGACACCCGTGCCCCTACCTCCCAGGACACCCAAAGAAGAGCAGCCACCATGCATCTTCCCGAAAGCCTGCAGGACCTGGCGGACAGTGAGACAGTGCGCTTTCTGAGGAGACCAAAGAGCATCTCGAGGATCTGCGGAGGGGTGAGACCCTGGGGGTCAGGACACGGGAGAGATCAGTTCTCAGATCCGGGAACAAAGGGAGGAGTCGGATGGGGTCAGACGGGAACAAGCAAACGGGAGGCAAAGGCTGAAGCCACCCTTTACTGGGTATCTGGTCATGCCTTAGCCATGTTCAACACCAGTTAACTCATCACAAGAAAGAGCCCAACGGTTGGGGCATGATTTACAAGTCCCATGAGAGACTGTGGGAGGACTGTCATGAGTTTGAGGCCAGCTTTGGTTACAGTATAATAAAAAGAAAAAAGTGAAAAAGAACCCTTCAAAAGAGAAGAAAAGGCCGGGCGGTGGTGGCGCACGCCTTTAATCCCAGCACTCGGGAGGCAGAGCCAGGCGGATCTCTGTGAGTTCGAGGCCAGCCTGGACTACCAAGTGAGTTCCAGGAAAGGCGCAAAGCTACACAGAGAAACCCTGTCTCGAAAAACCAAAAAAAAAAAAAAAAGAAGAAAAATACCCCCCTCAAAAAAACCCCATAATTTTATGAATGGAATCAGTGAAGACTGCTTGTCCAGTGGGGTAGCCATAAGCCACATGAGCTACTCCAATTCCAAGTAATTAAATTCAGATGGGCATTCTACATTCAGTGTGGCCATATTTCAGGTGCTTAGCTGCCACATGTACCTTGTAGCTTTCCAATTGGACAGCATATATTCAGGACATTTTCATCATGCCAGAAAGTTCCACTAACCAGCATCCATTAAGGTTAACACAGAAATGGGCAGTACCACTGCATACTATGAGATGCCAGGACCCATTCATTTTCCATTTCTTTGGTGGGGATTAGATCTATTTAAAAAAGAAAAAGGTAGCCAGGCAGTGGTGGCACATGCCTTTAATCCCAGCACTTGGGAGGCAGAGCCAGGTGGATCTCTGTGAGTTCGAGGCCAGCCTGGGCTACAGAGTGAGATCCAGGAAAGGCGCAAAGCTACACAGAGAAACCCTGTCTCGAAAAAAAAAGAAAAAAGAAAAAGGTTGCCAGGCGGTGGTGGCACATGCCTTTAATCCTAGCACTCGGGAGGCAGAGGCAGACGGATCTCTGTGAATTTGAGGCCAGTCGGGGCTACAGAGTGAGTTCCAGGAAAGGCGTAAAGCTACACAGAGAAACCCAGTCTCAAAAAATAAAAACAAACAAAAAATCACTACTATATTCCCAAAGATTCTGGACACTGGGAGCAAAATCCTCATTCAGCCCAGTCATGCTGTGTATAACCTTGACATTGAACCAATCACTGCCTTTCTCTGAACATCAGTCCAAGAGTCATCTATCTATGCCTATGGGTTTAACCTGCACTTCTTCCTTCTCTCTCTCTCTCTTTTTTTCTTTCTTTTTTGGTTTTTCGAGACAGGGTTTCTCTGTATAGTTTTGGAGCCTCTCCTGGATCTCACTCTGTAGACCAGGCTGGCCTCAAACTCACAGAGATCCGCCTGGCTCTGCCTCCCGAGTAAATGCTGGGATTAAAGGTGTGCGCCATCACCGCCCGCTCCTTCTCTCTTTTTTCTTTTTTGTTTTCCCAGAGCTAAGGACCAAACCCGGGGCCTTGTGTTTGCTAGGCAAGCGCTCTACCTCTGAGCTAAATCCCCACCCCACCCCATCCCTGCTCCTTTTCTTTTTTCTTTTTTTAAAGATTTATTTATTTATGTATGCACTATTCTGTCTGCATGTATATCTGCAGGCCAGAAGAGGGCACCAGATCTCATTATAGATGGTTGTAAGCCACCATGTGGTTGCTGGGATTGAACTCAGGACCTCTGGAAGAGCAGCCAGTGTTCTTAACCGCTGAGCCATCTCTCCAGCCCCCGCTCCTTTTCTTTTTAAAAGATGTTTTAAATTATGTGAATGTATGTGCCTTCGTGAGTTTACGCGCACCTCATGCATGCAGGCGCTGGTGAGGCTAGAGGGTGTTAGATCATGTGGAAGTCAGTGAGAGCTGGTTGTGGGCCACCTGTTGTGGCTTCTAGAACTGGACCCTGGGATCCTCTGCAAGCATCTTAGTTACTGTTCCATTGCTGTGAAGAGACACCATAACCAAGGCAACTCATGAAAGAAAGCATTTAGCTGGGAGCTTGCTTGGCGTTTCGGAGGGTGAGTCCATGACCAGCATGGCAGGAGCATGGCAGCAAGCAGGCATGCAAGCATGGTGCTGGAGCAGTGCTGAGAGCTTACTTCTTATCTGCAAGGTAGAGGCAGAAAGGGAACAAACTGGAATGGCAAGGGCTTTTGAAACCTCGAAGTCCACCCCTAGTGACACACCTCCTCCAACAAGGTCACACCTCCTAATCGTTACCAACAGTTCCACCACCTGGGGACCAAGCATTCAAATATATGAGCCTGGCCAAGGCATGGTGGCACACATCACTAATCCCAGCACTCAGGAGGCAGAGGCAGGAGGAGCTCTGTTAGTTCAAAGCCAGCCTGGTTTACATAGCAAGCTCCAAGACAGCCAAAACTACATAGAGAGACCCTGTCTCAAAACAAAGCAAACAAAATCAAACATATCAGCCTGTGGGGCCATTCCCATTCAAATCATCACATGCAGTATGCTCTCTTAACCACTGACCCATCTCTCGAGTTTGTGCCCCCACACATTCTGTCCATCGTTTTATGTTTGGGGTGTCTTTTTGTTTGTTTTTGTTGTTTGAAACAGGGTCTTAATTCTGTATCCTAGCCCAGGCTGGCCTCCTGTTTCAGCCTCACTAAGTGCTGGATTATAGGTATAAGCCTATACTTTTGTTTTCCCTGGACAGAACTGGTAACTGAAGCCCAGTTCTGAGCTCTGATTAGGGTCATGGGAGCAGAAACCAACCCTCTGGCCTGGTTCCTCAGTAAGAGTCTCTGGGAAGCTGGCATTCTTGTCCTTCTCCATGGATTAAACTCCAAAGTCTCCCCCAGGTTCCCAATCCAGAGTACCTTCTCTCTGTCCTCTGGAACAGTCCAAAAAGGCCTGGCTTTGAGTCCTTCCTAACCTATGTGTCCATCAGAGGGACACACTACCCTGTTAGCTGGGCTGCCCCAGGCATAAGCAGCAGCAGCAGCAGCAGCAGCACCTTTCCTTCCCAGAAATGCCCCTTTGGCTCAGTAGTTTACATGGTCAGCCGATCTGTGGCCTAAAGCATCTTCTCTGACCCCTGTCCTCATCTGTAACTAAAGGGTCCTAACACTCTGCTCCTGGGCAGGATGCTGTGAAGATGAAACAAGGCGATGCATACATGCTGACTAGCGGGGGGCTGGCAAGTGCTGAGCTCTCCTTAAATAGCAAGCATTGTCACTGGAATAACTCTCAACTGTGAGGGAGGAGAGGGTTGGAGGAACCTGGGATGACAGGGGCTGGTGCACGCTGTCCTTCCTTGTGAGAAGAGAGGAATTATGACTGTCACACACTACTCCCTGGTGCCTTCTCTCCTCACCACAACCTATGACAAGGACCTACTAACATGTATAATCCAAGGGGAAACTGAGACTCCCAGACAGAGGTTGAGTGATTTGTCAAGGTCATTACCCATCAGATGAAGGAGTCAAACTCAGATCCACTCACTGTCTCCAATGCCTGGAAAGGGGAAGCAAGCATTGAGGGATCTGGGAGCCCAGCTGGTATGGCCAAGTGCAAGCAGGGGGAAAGCTGCCAGCCCTGCCAGACCTTGTGGTCAGGGACTTTGCCTGTGCTACCAATCCTCCCTCCCCTTCCTCTTCCTCCCCTGGTCTGGTTCCTCAGCGGGAGTCTCTGAGCATCTGGTATTCATGTCCTCCATGCTTCTTGCCAGCTGGTGTCTTAACTCATGAATCTTTGCTCCCTTCCTGGAGACAAGCCAGGGAGGGTGCAGAAAGAGGCTGGACATAGGCTTCAAGGAAATGGATCCCCAGCTAGTTGATGCCCCTCCCCATATTTCCAGCGCCCTAGGCTCCACCATGGACAAACAGCCTCCGGGGCCTGGAAGTCAGGGCTGGACTCAAACCCCACCCTAGAGCAGCTAACATTAAGGGTCTGCTTCCTCTCCCTAGGTGAGTTCTGAGGACCACCATTGTTCTGAGCACTTACTAGGCCTGAGCCCCACTCCCCTTCTCCATAGCATAAACACACTAGGAAACTGAGGTTTCAAGGTCTAAATAACTTGCTCAAATCCACACAGCTTTGCAGAGTCAGAAACATGTGGCTCCTACTGTGTTGTAATGTGGTAGATTTATCACCTTGGAAAACAGAAGTGAATGAATAATGTGGTACACAGTTCCAGGGAGGTGGCTGTTCTTTCCCTGCCTCATCCTGCCGTGAGCAGTGTAAGGTACTTCCTCAAGACTAAATCCTTAGCTCCCAGACTAGTGGTTCTCAACCTTCTTAGTGCTGTGACCCTTTAATATAGTTCCTCATGTTGCAATGACCCCAACCATGAAATTATTTCATTGCTACTTCATAACTGTAATTTTGCTACTGTTATGACTCTTGTAATGTAAATATCTGATATGTAGGAAATGTTGAGAACCACTGTCCCAGACCATCTTACAGCCTTCCTTCAAGAACTTGACTATCAAGTGCTTGGCAAGAAGAGAAACTTGTTATTTTGGTTATAAAACAATAGCCAAAAGAGAGAGAAGGGAAGACAGGACAAAGGCAGGTAATTTAGGGTTGGCCTTTTACCTCATACCCCCACACCAAAGGACATAAGAAGAGTTACTCTCACACACATTATGGAGGCCCCACCTGCACTGGTGCAGACATACACATACCCCTGCAGAGCCTGTCCCTGGGCGTTCAGATCTTATCAAAGTTTTCATGTTTCCCTCTGCACAGTTCCCCATTGCTTACAGTTATCCCATCAATCACAGATCCAGTTTCCGTTCCTCAGAGCTGTGTTCTTCCTACCAACCTGCTCTGTGAACTTCTCTCTCACCCCTACCCTTTATCTAGATCATTGGCCCCATGACCAGAGAACTTCTCCAGTCCCTGAATCTGGTCCTGGCTATCTTAGAACCCTTCCATGCTCAAAGAAATTCTAATGAGGGGCTAGAGAGATGGCTCTTGTTCTTCCAGAGGACCCAAGTTCAACTCCGAGCACCCAAATCCAAAAACCATCCTTAACTTCGGTTCCAGGGGATCTAATGCCCCCTTCTGACCCGAATGCACCAGAGAGACCCCAGCGGTGTACATGCATACATGCAGGCAAAGCACTCACATACATAAAATAAATCTCTTAGAATTGAAAAAGAAGTTCAAATGAGAATTTTATCTTTCACACCTCCTCAGGTCTGATGTTGAGGTCTTTGAGGTCTTTGCCTACATAGATATCCTACATATCAGATACTTACATTACAATTGATAACAGTAGCAAAATTACAGTTATAAAATAGCAACAAAAATAATTTTATGGTTTGGGGTCACCACAACATGAGGAGTTTGAATCAAAGGGTCACAGCATTACGAAGCCTGAGAAGCACCGGATTATAGGCATGCACTACCATGCCCTGCAAAACTCCTTTAAGGTCCAGATCTCAAATTATTACTTCCTAATTCAGCCCCAGAACTTTGGTTTCCACCCAAACTTCAGCTCTTGTCCACTCTGCTCTGCCTTGACTCCCCAGCATGCAGACTTACCCCTCCAGCCCACTCTACATCACCCAAAGGCTTTTTCCACGCTGAGAGCTGATCCTACCCTGCTCTGCTCTGCCCTGCCCTGCTCACAGCCCTCCAAGCAATGGTCCCAGTACTCATTGCTTCTCATCCTTTAACATTCATGAAGAAAGGCCCCTGAACCAACTTCACTTTCTACTCAGTAGACACACATGGGCTCCTTCTAGGCCTAACACAGACAGGGCTTGCCACACTACAGTGTGACAGGGCTTCAGTCTTTCACACATTTGCACTAGTAGGAACCTCTGCTCTCAAGGCTGGATCCAGCATGAGGCAGACTAGGAAAGGTGAAGAGCTCCACGGCTGGGGTCCACGTCCAGGCTCTGCTGCTCACTAGCTGAAAAAAATCCATCCGCTTCCTTGTCCTCTGTGCCTCAGATCTTTTTATCAGAAAAGTGCCTCTGTCATGGTGTGGTTACAGCATAACATCACAGAAGGCAGGTGCACAGCTGTGGGGCAGCTACCGAGGCAGTGCTGGGTTGCTTTCTTAAGAATTCTAAAGCAAAAACTAAATGTAGCGTCCCATGCCTATAATCCCAGAACTTGGGAGGCTGAGGCAGGAAGATGGCTATGAGCTCAAGGCCAGCCAGGGCTGCTTGTGAAATCCTGTCTCAAAGAAAAAAGTCCTGAAGTAAAAAGGTTGACATTTTAATTCTGTAATCAGTACTGATGTTTGTTATGCCTTTGCACATTTTGATTATTTCACAAGTTTATTTCAACAAATGAATTGGGGAGGAGGGAGCTGGAAGATGGCTTGGCAGCTAAGAGTGCTTGCTGCTTGTGCAGAGAACCTGAGTTTGGGTCCCAGCACTTAGCTCACAACCACCTATAACTCCAGCTCCAGGCGATCCAATAACTTCTTCTCGCTTCCACAGGCAAGCAGGCACACACACAGCATACACATGGGCAAACATGCATAATTTAACATCTTTTAAAAATGAATTGGGCTGAAAAAAATGGCTCATCTGTTATGAGTACTCAGCTGCTCTTCCAGAAGTCCCAGGTTCAATTCTCAACACACACAGGGTGACTTACAAACTATCTGTAACTCCAGTTCCCCCATGGGCACTGCATGCATGTAGTTCACAGACATACAGACAGACAAAATACCCATACACGTTAAATGAATAAATTTAAAAAGTGAAAAATGAGCTGGTGAGTTTTTGCACATGTCTTTAATCCCAGCACTCGGGAGTCAGAGGCAGGCCTATCTCTTGAGTTCGAGGCCAGCGAGCTCTAGGACAGCCAGGGCTACACAGAGAAACCCTGTCTCAAAACACCAAATAATAATAATGATTATAATGATAATGATAATAATAATAATAAATTAATTGGGGCTGAACACAGAGCTCAGTGGTAGAATGCTGGACTAGCATGACAAGGCCCTGGTGTCAGCCCTCAGCACTGGGTGGAAGGGAGAGGAGGGAGACACAGAAAAGCTAGGAGAGGAGGACACTTCTTATTAGGTCTTGTGCCCTGAACAAGGGTGGTGTCAGCAGAGGATGGACAGACAAGGATGGGTGACGGAGATGACATTAGCTAAGACAAGAGTGTGTCGGAGGAGGCCAAGGTGGTGCGCTAGGACTGCCGGGGCACTGGGGAGCCTTGAGGGCCTGTGGGCGGGCGGGAGAGCAGAGGGAGACTGCTGGCACGAGGAGGGAAAGGCGAGGCCAGAGCCTGGATGGAGGGAAGAAGATGAAGGGCAGAGACAGGGCTCCGAGGCTGTATCGGGAATGGCAGTCGCAGAATGCCCAGTACCCAGGGTGTCCACCCAAGGGGAAGGCCTCTTGGAGGAAGCACTGGGTTCCACCCTGTCCTTTGTGGTTCACAGGTCTTTTCCCTGGTCATCTTTTCCTCCCTACTAACTGATGGTTACCAGAACAGGACAGAGAATCCTCAGCTCCGCTGCGTCCTCAACAGCAGTCCCGTGGCTTGCAGCTTCGCAGTAGAAGCTGGCTTCCTGTCCTTCCTCAGCTGCTTGGTCTTCCTTGCCTTAGACGCCCGTGAGAGCCGCATCACAGGCAGCCGCTTTAAGACAGCCTTCCAGCTCTTGGACTTCATCCTGGCTGGTGAGTCCCACGCGACCATGCAGAGCTAGCCCTCCCAGGCTCCCTAGTGCCTACGGTCACAGCCCTGGGCCCACCCCACCAAACCTGTGCCTGCTGGTCCTTCCACTGGGAGAGTCTGACTCCATGGTTCCCCCAGAAGCGTGTCCTAGTCCATCTTCCTCCCTGTCCTCTCACTGCCTCCAGCCCAACCTGCTTTTCCCTCACATTCCACTCCCTGGCCCACTAAACACAGCCTGAAGAGCCCACCTCGTGGCAGGAATTTGATTCAGAGCACTGAGCCACATGGACCCTCAGTGAAAGCTAGGATGAAGATTCTGCCTTGCAGGGGTTTCTGGGTGTGGAATGAATTAAGGGGTGCCTACAGTCATGTGGACACCTGCTGAGCACTTTCCAGTGTTAGGCACACCATCAAGGGATGAGCCTGTCTCCTCCAGTTCTAAGAGCAACCCTGGGGGTGAGTCCTGCTCATCTTCTCATTTTCCAAGAGAAACCAAGGCTGAGGTAGTCATGTGACTGACCCACGGCTGCCCAGTGAAGGCAAGCCCTATGCTTCAAAGCACAGCACAGCCTCCGTAATCATACCACAGTATCTGTAGGGCTCGGCACACAGAAAGCACTCAGCCCATGCTTTCTTTATACCCAGGCCCTCAGACTCTCCTCACACTACCTCTCTTCCCCTCCTCAGGAGCCAATCCCAGCACCTCAGGGCCAGAGACTGCTCCTGTCAGAGAACCTCTGCAGTGAGAAGGTGCTGTCCTCTAGGAAGGACCCCTTCACTCATAGCCCCTGCGCACATGAGATGTGGCTGGCCAAGGGAACTGATGAAGTTGAAGGAACCACATGTAGCTCCGGCTCTGTGTTAGAAGCTGACTTTGGGGGACACTTGAGGGACTTGGATGAGCACCCCTTGCCTGTGCCCCAGCATGTTTCCCCTCTCTTCTTCCCTTGCCCCTCCAGTCCTCTGGGCAGGTGTCTGGTTTGTGGCCTTCTGCTTCCTGGCCAGCCAGTGGCAGCACTCGAAGTCCAAGCATTTCCTCTTGGGGAACAGCAGCGCCAAGGCGGCCATTGCCTTTGCTTTCTTCTCCATCCCTGTCTGGGTGAGGACAAGCCCTGGCACCCTCTGGGGTGGGGTGGGAGGACTGTACATTTGGTGACCAGGACCAGGACTCTACCTGGGTCTCTGCTGTCATCCTCCAAGTCTACCTTCCTCTGGCATCCCCAGTCACTGGGCACTGTTGGGCAATGAGCAGATGCCCCAGGCCAGTCCCTGGGTTTCCCTGTTCCATCCCAGCTGACTTAAATCCTGCCCTTTCCTGCCCACAGATATTCCAGGCCTACCTGGCCTTCCAAGACCTCCGAGATGAGGCTCCAGTCCCCTACAAGCGCTCCCTGGATGAGGGTGGTGTGGTGCTGAACACCCTCTCCCCATCATCCACCATTAGCCCTGTCAACCCTCCCACCACAGGCCCCAACAGTGTGAGTTACACCAGCTCAGCCCTGTCCCCCTACCTGACTACCCCAAAGGGCCCTCGCCTGGCTATGATGCCAGACAGCTGAACAGCCTTACCCACATCAGTAAAGAGCTCTTCTCCCTCTGAGGGGTTTCTGAATAACCCTGTCCTCTGTCTGTTCCTCTCATCCCTTGAATGGCAGGGGGTGGAGGGAGACCCCCTGAAAAAGGCTACATTTCTGTGCTACCCCCAAGTGCCAATCACCTTGCTGACAGCAGGTTGGAAGTGTTGACAGGCAGGAAGCCCTGCCATGTCACTTGTACCCTAAGCCCACACTAGCCTTGAAGAGGAGGCACAAGGGCCTCGTACTACAGCTAAGGCTGAGGCTGAGAGAGAAAAGACCTTCCCTTCAGAGCGCCAGTGAGAAACAGTGCAGCGTTGATCCAGCAGCCCAGGCTCTTTAACCCACAGTGATAAGGTACTCAAACAGAGCGATGTGTGCATGGAGTCAGTCAGGGCACTGAGTCCATGATGAGGCTTAGATCTGTGTCTTCAAATGCATCAAGTCTAGCTTGGGAAAGAGGCAAGTGTCTCTGCTCTACACCTGTCAGGAGGGATCAGGCAGGTGGCACCTTGTGCCAGAGTGACAACTTTTACCCAGCCATGGGGCTGAGGGTGTAGAGACTTGCTCAAGGCTATATTGAGAAAAGAAAAAAAGTCAATTTTAATATATTTCATTTAACTTAATATATCCAATGTGTTGCTGTTTCAACGTATAGTCGATGTGAAAATTCAGCTTTTTTTAAATTTTTCTTTGTACAAATAGTTTCACTGTGAGGCTCAGGCTGGCCTGGAACTTACTATTCCCCAGCCTCGATACTGGGATTATAGGCAGGTGCCACCATTCCCAGCACTGAAAGTCACCATTGCCCATTTTACATTCATTCTTACTGTGCACCTTTCCTCACAACACGGCTCCCTCTGGGTCTGCCATGGCGTGTGCTGGGTAGACAAGTGTCACTGACAGGCAGCCCACTGGCAGTGCCACTCTTGACCCTTGGGGTAGTTTCTCTAGAACAACTAAACATCTTTTCTGTTGTTATTTTGACTTTTGTTTTGTTTTTGTATGTGAAATTAGTGGATAACAGACTTTTTTTTTTAAGTAAGGAGCTAGAGCTGGTAGAGTACTTGCTCAGTAAGTACAAATCCCTGGTTTGTTTAATCTCTAGCATCGCATAAACCAGATATGATGGTGCATATCTACAATCCCATCTCTCAGGACGGGGAGGCAGGAGGATCAGAAGTTCAAGGTCAACCTCAATACTTAGGGATTTAAAGCCAGCCTAGGATACATCTCTCTCTCTCTCTCTCTCTCTCTCTCTCTCTCTCTCTCTCTCTCTCTCTCTCTCTCTCTCTCTCTCTCTCACACACACACACACACACACACACACACACACACACATACACACACACACAAATCTATACAAGGGCTGCCATGACCTACAGAGCATTCATTTACAAACTGAACCAAGATACAAATTACGAGGTCAAATTTAGACTCCAGTATGTCCTTTGGGGGACGTCCTGTGTGTCAGGCACAGAAACCACACAGCCCGGTTCCTATGGAGAGGCAGAAAGCAGCAGTGACGGGAAGCACTCTGGCCTGGAAACAGCCCTTAGCCTTCTTTGCTGCCATGAGCTGGAAGGTCTTCCATGTGTCATGTAACTTATCTGTTGGATGGATTGGTTCTCAACCCATGTACAACGAGCCATCTCAGGAAGAAGCAGTGAGACCTGCCCACACCCTGCACTTGTATTCTGTCGGGCTTCTGGGCCAGACTCTTCTAAACAGAGGCCCACTAAAACACCACACAGAACATGAGGGCTATGCAGCTGGAGTGAGGGACAAGCCAGACTTTGTCACTCATCCTCCTAGGCCTCCGTTTTCTCAGTTATGAAGTGTTTCTTCCTTAGGGGGATGAGGGCCAAGTGAGAGCATCCATGTGATATCAGGACGTAGCAAGTCCTCTGGAAAATTTAGCCCAGTCCCCGAAGCTCGTCCAAAGACTGGAATTGGACACAACTGAGAACTGGGAAGTTCTCAAAGGACAAATAGGAAGTTTGACTGAACCAAGGATCAAAATCCAGATGCTGGCTGAGGGCAGAGCCCAGTGAAGGACCACTTGCCTGGGATGCACACAAGGCCCTAATTTGAGCCCCAGCACTGCAACGGACAAACAGGAAATGATCCTGCCACTGACAAGAGCCAGGCAAAACATGGAAGTCGGAAATGGCCAGGTGTGGAGCCCATCTCAAAAGAGGCCAGAAAGTATTTGCTTTTTTTTTTTTTTGAGACAGGATTTCTCTGTGTAACAGCCTTGACTTTTCTGGAACTCACTTTGTGGACCAGGCTGGCCTTGAACTCTCAGAGATCCATCTGTGTACTGGATTAAAGGCATGCACCATCACACCCTGCTTTCATTTGCCTTTTAACTCTATAAACAAACACATATACAATATTAGCCCAATAATAAATGTTAACAGCCCATAGCCAAATCCTAGCTAAGTGGAAAAATGTAGGCATCCCATCTTTTCAGCATCAGGCATCGGCTGCCATCTAGAATGAGGATCACCACTGTTGAATTGACCGACTTCTTTTAAAGAGGCCAGAAATTCAGACTGTAATATAAAGATCTGGTTTTTAAAAGCTGGCAACCTTTTTTTTCTTTCTTTCGTTTTTATAAAACAGTATCAAAATGCCAGAGCTGGGGGATGGCTGGAAAGGGGGCCTAGCAGTTAAGAGCACTGGCTGCTCTTACAGAGGACCTGATTTCAATTTCTAGCACCCACATGGCAGCTCACAACTGTTTTAACTTCAGTTCCAGGGGATCTGATGCCCTTTTCTGGCCTCTTTGGATACCAGGCACACACACAAATAGTACATGCAGGCAACACTCACACACTTAAAATAAAAAAAAAATTTTAATGCCAATGGAGGGAAGGATGAGGGCCGTCCCATCATCAATGGTGCAAGCCATGCATGCTTTTCAAGGTCTGGAGAGTCATCAGGCAGTTTCTATATCAAATGAAGAATCAGATTCTTCCAACCTCTTCCCTGTAGAACCTCAAGGCATCATGGTGCACTGGAAGAGTCCTGGGGTACCCATTTCTCATCTTCCTACTCCTTCAAGATATCTGACCATCCCTAGAAGGTCTTATGCAAAAGCAGAACAAGCCAGGGCCCAGCACAAACCAAAGAGGGCAGGGGACAGTTTTCCTTGGTTTATTTCAAGAGAACAAAGAATCAGCCATCAAATTCTGTACAAAAACATGGTGTTAGAGTGTGGTGACCCCCAGGCCAGCTAGCCCCCTTCCCTCGAATAAGCCCAAAGCATCCCCTAATTTGACAAAAACAGGACAACCCCCCTACTACCCCCCACAGAAAAAGCTAACAAATTCTGGGGAAAAAATATGAAAAATTAGGAAGACCCTCCTTAACTTTCTTCCTTCTTACCACCAGTCCAGGAACTTGTGGGGAGGATCGTGGCCACAGCCAAGGTAGGCAGGCAGGCATTGGCAGACGTAGTGTTTGGCAACCATGGGGCTGGGGTGGGATCTTGGAGGGAGACAAGTGGCTTAGACAAGGGAGTAGACCTCGGCTGGCCCTGGTCCAGAGAACACTCAAAACACAGTTTATAAAAAATCAGGGCCAGGGTAGAAGAGAAAAAAGTCATCAGAATCAAAAACTAAATAGTGGAAAGATTTGTTTTTTTGTTTTTCTTCTCTAAAAGGCAAAAGGCTACAAACAGCTCTCAGGTCCTGAGCTCCCCAGGATAGGGGTCTTCCACTGACCCCCAAAACCCAGCTGGAGGGGTGGGGAGCCGGGAGAGGTGAGCTCTTTAAAAAGTCAACTCTGGATAGGAAGGCTCTTGGTCTTCAGCGGCCTTCCTCTGCTGCCTCCTGCCCTGCCTCGGAAGGCTGGTGAGGCCAGGGCTATGCCGGTAAGCTCAGCTTCTTCCCCTTTAGGACTGTGGAGAAAGAGACAAGGTGGGCCTTACCTTCTACCCCACAGAGGGGCAACCTCCCACCCTGAGCAAGGTCTGCTAGTGAGTTGTGCAAGGAGAGGGAACCCCCAGGACTGCATCCTGAACCACTAGGTTGCATCTAGATCAACCAGGGGGTAGAACCAGAATTATGACCTTGTCACAAGGGCTGAGCAGAGGGGCCACAAGCAGGGTTTGTTTTCAGTGGTGCTGACGATAACACATGATCACTACAGGAAGGGTCAGATGGCCTAGCAGGGCTGACCAGGCATGACTACCCCTCCAACCTTCCAAGCCTTAATTCTAGGGCCTGGAACAACCTGACCTCTTGGCTCTTGTCTTGACTGCCCAGACTCTGTGCTTTTGTGATGCCTAGGCTAGCCACAAACTGGACACCATCCTGCCTTAGCCTCCACAGTGCCAGGATTACAGGCCTGGTCTTACTTACTGCCTCTTTCCTTCACATACTGATTTCTGGTCTTCAGGTTTCTGCTTAAACATCACCTCAAGATGCCTATGGGCCCTGGGACAAGGCAGGTTCCACCCTTCTAACTTATCACCCAAGAACACACCTGCCTTCATCCACTGAGTGTTCCTGTCATCACTCTATTCTTGCTTATGTGCCGTCTTCCTCAGTGGGATCTAAGGGAGCAGAGGGCCTCGGCCACCTTTTCTGCTATGGCTGAGCCCTGGACACAGCCGGTGCTCAGTAAGTTTGTACAGGGAGAATGAATTCCACCGTCAAGAGCCCCTGCTTTGCCTGATCTGCACTTGTAGAAATAGAGCCTGAGGGTCAAAAGCCGAGCCCTGGGGATGTAGGATCGGGATCTAAATAGGGGATGGTAGGCCTGGAACCCCAGAAGCCAGGAAACGAGCCCCATCCCTCAAGTGATATTTGGCTAAAGATAGACCCTGGGCCCAGGGAATACAGGATAGAGAGAGCAGCCCTTTCAGCCAGCCCTGCATCCTGGTTACCTTTGGTGATATAGAGGTAGAAGAAATCGCAGTAGAGGACTGTCTGGACCAGGCCAGCAACGATGGCAATGAGGTCAAAGAAGCCCTCGAAGTGGTAGCGCCAGATCCAGTTGAAGAGATAGAGTGTACGGTAGACACCCAGTGCAAACAGGTAGTGGCTGGTGATGGTCTCTGCCTCACCCGTCTTGCTCACCATGAACAACTGTGGCAAGATGGCCACTGACTCCAGGTAGATGGAGAAAGTCCAGAGGATCTGCAGAGGACAGGGGTAAGGGACAGGATGAGGCAGCGGGGTCAGCAGTATCACAGAATGAGTACTATAAACTATCCCTAGCACTCAAGATGTAGCCCACACTGTTGAGCCACATCACCAGCCCATCCATCACTCTACTCTCATCACAGCCCCTAACATCCCTTACACAGAGAGGAAACTAAAGCCTGGAGATAAGATCCCTGCCCATGACCACAGAGCTCCTGAGCAGCAGAGCTGGGGACTGGACTAGAGCTCAAGCTCATGAGCGCTTTTCATCCCGAGAGCAAAAGGCATCGACTCCAAACCCACCCCTGACCCCCATCTCTACAGTGGAGACCCATCCTGCTCTCATAAGGATACCATTAAATATGGGACCTTCAAAGACCTAAGTCTACATTACTCTCTGGCTCAAAATCCTTCAGTAGCGTGTTACTGCTCAGAATAAAATCTAGACTCCCGACCTTGGCCCTCAAGGTCCTCCCTCTGGGCAGCCCAGACTGTTTCCTCCTGCCTCAGGGCCTTTGTACTTGCTGCCCCCCCCCCCAACCTCAGCAGCTAGTCACTTCCTGAAAAAGGTCTACCTTGGCCACTCTTCCTCCAAGACTCATAGTATTTGCCTTTTGGGATTTTTTTTTTTATTTGTTTTACTTAAAATTTAAAAAAAATTATGGCAGGCGGTGGTGGCACACACCTTTATTCCCAGCACTCGAAGGCAGAACAAGGCGGATCTCTGTTGAGTTCAAGGCCAACCTGGTCTACAGAGTGAGATCCAGGACAAGCACCAAAACTACACAGAGAAACCCTGTCTCAAAAAACAAAACAACAACAACAACAACAAAAAAAAAGATTATGGGGCTGGAACAATGGCTCAGCAGTAAGAGTACTGGCTGCATATCTAGAGGACCTGGGTTTGATTCCCAGCACCCACATGGCAGCTCACAACTGTAACTCCAGTCTCAGGAGATCTAACACCCAATTCTTGTCTCTAGGCACCAGGCATATATTTGGTGCAGACATACAAACAGGCAACAAAAAAAAAAAGTTTAACTTACGTGGATATTTAGCCTGCATATATATCTGTGCACCACATGGTGCCTGCAGAGACCAGAAGAGAAAGAGCATCAAATCCTCTGGAGCTGGAGTTAGCAGGGGACTTCAAGCCACCATGTGGATGCTGGGAATCAAATTCTGCACTGGAAGATCAGGAAGTGCTCATAATGTCTGAGCCATCTCTCCAGCCCTATTTATTTTATGTGTATGTATATGCGCCAGAGTATAAGCATATGCGTAACATGTTCAGGAGCCCTTGAAGATCAGAAGAAGGCATCAGATTCACTGGAACTGGACTTTCAGGCAGTTGTGAGCTGCTATGTGGGCGCTGGGAGCTGAAACCAAGTTTTCTGCAAAAATTATCAAGTGATCTACCACTGGACCACCTCTCCTGTCCAACGGTTCTGTGCTGTTTGAGACAGTGTATTATTACTAGATAGCCCTGGGTGGCCTGGAAATCACAGAGAGCTTCTCCAGTGCTGGGATTAAAGGCATGCACCACCAAACTTGGCTTCTTTGTTTATTTTTTGAGAAAATCTTGTTCTAAAGCCTAAGTTGGCCTGGAACCCACTACACAGCCCAGCTGGCACTGTCCTCATGAACCTCCTGTTGGGATTACATGCTAGTTAGTGTCACTGCACATGGCACGTCATCCTGTATTCTGTGAAGCCCAGAATCCTGTGTCTTGTTCACCCCAGGGTCCCCAGCACTAGCACAGCTCCTGACGAGGGAGGCAATGAGTCAACCAGGGTGAGCAGCTACATGTGCACAACACAGCCACCCTTAAGGGAACATGGACAGCCTCTTTTATGACCAGGTCATTACAGTCCCCGTGAAGTCACAGCTCTCTGAAAGTCCCACCTGGGGCGGGGGGTACACGATCAGCTACATACCTGAAACCTCCCCTCAGAGAACAAAGCCAGGTGGCAGCTGTGGGTTCTCCCCAGTTGTTTTGGTTTGCAAGAAGGAAGTGAGAAATACCAGGACAAGATGGTAACAACCCAGAAACCTCTCTTACACCATGGGGCACTAACTGGCTTCAGCCTTAATATTTCAAGGTGGATCTGCTATTATCCTCATTATACATATGAGCAAAACGAGGACCCACCACTAAGAACGCCGCTCCCAGGAAGGTGCCTACTCCCTTGACTAACCAGAACCCTTGAGGCAGCCATTGGAGAAATATACCCATTTGGCTGATGAGCACTCAGCTCTCATCCCTGGGGTGGCCCCAGGGGAACTGAAGCACAGCCCCCCAAAATAGGCCTATTGCTGTTTACCTGTTTGCTCTGGGACAGCTGAGTTATTGTTTTTTTAGATTTATTTTCTGTGTATTAGTGTTTTTGCTATTTTGTGTGTGTGAGAGAGAGAGAGAAGGAGAGGAGGGAGAGAGAGAGAGAGAAGGAGAGAGACTCATGTAGGCCAGGCTGGCTGTCCTCGAACCAAGATCCACCTGCCTCAGCTTCCTGAGTGCTGGGATTAAAGGCATGAACCACCACGCTCAGCTGAATTTTTTTTAAATGTATGTGTATGAGTGTTTTGCCTGCAAGTAAGTATGTGCACTATGTCCATGTCTGGATCCCACAGAGGTCAGAAAAGGGTGTGGGTCCCCCGGAACTGAGTTAGATGAGTGAGATCCAACATGTGTGTGTATGTTGGAAACTGACTACATTCCTTTAATAAT